>NC_090189.1:41763726-41936226 GCF_024679245.1 Pseudorasbora parva | reverse complement strand
GAATAGGGCTGAACATCTCTGAGTTAAACACAACTATCATCCACAGCCTTCATAGGTGACACGTTTAAATCAGGCTCACTTTACTAAAACATATCTCACTTTGACACAACTTCATTTAATTGTGTTCGATCAACCCAATATATATATTCCCCAATGTTATTATTTTGTGTTTTGTAGGGAGGACTATATTTAATTGATACCTCCTCATCGATTTATTTAGTCTTCTTTTATTTATTTATGTATGTTTCTTTCTCCAAACTCAAATGTGATGTTTGTCAGTCCCTGAACCTCTGGTTCTTATGGATCTTTACTTTTGTATTCTGTGAGTAAATGTTTAATAAAAAATAAAAAAAATATTGAAAAAATAGATTAAAGAGCTGAATGTGACTGACCCCTACAGGTGAGCGCAGGAATGTCAGGCCACAGTAAATCAGAGGGCAATTACTGCTCATTCACACACACACACACACACACACACACACACACACACACACACACACACACACACACACACACACACACACACACACACACACACACACACACACACACACACACACACACACACACACACACACACACACACACACACACACACACACAGAAGAAAAAGGTTCTATCGGCGCTGCATATCTGACTGGAACCCCTAAGGCTCTATAATGACAATAAATAACCCTTTTAGCTCTTAAAGGGCTTCTAGAGCACTGCAAAAAATGCTCTTCTTACTTAGTATTTTTGTCTTGTTTCTAGTCTGAATATCTAAACATTCTTACATTAAGAAGCATTTACTAGACGAGTAAAAGTAATTGTCTTGTTTTGGGGAAAAATAACTCAAAATGAAGAGTTTTTGCTTAAAATAAGATCAATAATCTGCTGATGGGTGAGGAAAGTAATCTTGTTTTAAGATTAATTTTCTCAGATTATTTATCTTATTTTAAGCAACCCCCCCCCCCCCAAAAAAAGACAATTACTTTTGCGTTTCTATACGATATTAATTCATCAAGTTATGATTAGTTATGACTGACTAACATTTGCTTGCCTCAGCCGTATTTACAAAATAAATAATAGGTCCGCAATTGTTACCTCGCAGCCATTTAAAGAACATTCATGCCGGACGAGATATACTTACACGCCATCTCAAATGTGATGTTTAATAAGGCATTATCTAATAAACATTTGAACTAATTTGGACACACTGGATAAAGCCTGGCTCAAAATTGGGAAATTTATGAAGTTGTCACTTCATAAATCTAAAAAAAAAAAAAAGACTATTTTTTTCCATATTTATAGGAATATGATGTTAAATCAGGCAAATCATACATGAACAAACCTTCAGAATGAAGACTGGAATGACACTGTGTGTGTGTGTGTGTGTGTGTGTGTGTGTGTGTGTGTGTGTGTGTGTGTGTGTGTGTGTGTGTGTGTGTGTGTGTGTGTGTGTGTGTGTGTGTGTGAAGCTGCTGAAGTGGAGACTTTTAAACTTTAAAGATGTACTGTATGGAAAATAAAGGCGTAGGTAGATAAAGTGCAATAAAATAAACACTTATATGTGCATTTTGTGTTTTCTTTCCGCTTGAAACAGAACTTTATGGAAAGCCAAAGAGCAACGTCTCAAAACTGAACAACAGTTTTTGCCTGTAGTGTCTCGGCTTAACGTTAATATGTATTTTTTTTAAATGTTACATTTAAAAAAATACACAATACAATTAATTTGACCATCTTTAAAAAAGTGGTCTAATGAATTAGAAAAGCATTAATGATAAAACTAATGATTTCTATTGAAACTTGAATCATGTATAATGTATAGTTTTATCATTAATGCTTTTCTAATTCATTAGAACACTTTTTTAAAGATGGTCAAATTAATTATAAAATTACATAAAAAGATGTATTTACACTCTAAAAAATGCTGGGTTAAAAACAACACAAGGTGGGTTGAAAATGGACAAGCCCAGCATTTGGGCTGTTTTCACCCAGTGAATGGGTTGTTTTGACCCAGCGATTGGGCTGTTTTGACCCAGCGATTGGGCTGTTTTAACCCAGTGAATGGGTTGTTTTGACCCAGCGATTGGGCTGTTTTAACCCAGCGATTGGGCTGTTTTGACCCAGCGATTGGGCTGTTTTAACCCAGTGAATGGGTTGTTTTGACCCAGCGATTGGGCTGTTTTAACCCAGTGAATGGGTTGTTTTGACCCAGCGATTGGGCTGTTTTCACCCAGTGAATGGGTTGTTTTGACCCAGCGATTGGGCTGTTTTAACCCAGCTATTGGGCTGTTTTAACCCAGTGAATGGGTTGTTTTGACCCAGCGATTGGGCTGTTTTCACCCAGTGAATGGGTTGTTTTGACCCAGCGATTGGGCTGTTTTAACCCAGTGAATGGGTTGTTTTGACCCAGCGATTGGGCTGTTTTGACCCAGCGATTGGGCTGTTTTAACCCAGTGAATGGGTTGTTTTGACCCAGCGATTGGGCTGTTTTAACCCAGTGAATGGGTTGTTTTGACCCAGCGATTGGGCTGTTTTCACCCAGTGAATGGGTTGTTTTGACCCAGCGATTGGGCTGTTTTAACCCAGCTATTGGGCTGTTTTAACCCAGTGAATGGGTTGTTTTGACCCAGCGATTGGGCTGTTTTCACCCAGTGAATGGGTTGTTTTGACCCAGCGATTGGGCTGTTTTAACCCAGTGAATGGGTTGTTTTGACCCAGCGATTGGGCTGTTTTCACCCAGTGAATGGGTTGTTTTGACCCAGCGATTGGGCTGTTTTAACCCAGCTATTGGGCTGTTTTAACCCAGTGAATGGGTTGTTTTGACCCAGCGATTGGGCTGTTTTCACCCAGTGAATGGGTTGTTTTGACCCAGCGATTGGGCTGTTTTAACCCAGTGAATGGGTTGTTTTGACCCAGCGATTGGGCTGTTTTCACCCAGTGAATGGGTTGTTTTGACCCAGCGATTGGGCTGTTTTAACCCAGCTATTGGGCTGTTTTAACCCAGTGAATGGGTTGTTTTGACCCAGCGATTGGGCTGTTTTCACCCAGTGAATGGGTTGTTTTGACCCAGCGATTGGGCTGTTTTAACCCAGCTATTGGGCTGTTTTAACCCAGTGAATGGGTTGTTTTGACCCAGCGATTGGGCTGTTTTCACCCAGTGAATGGGTTGTTTTGACCCAGCGATTGGGCTGTTTTAACCCAGTGAATGGGTTGTTTTGACCCAGCGATTGGGCTGTTTTCACCCAGTGAATGGGTTGTTTTGACCCAGCGATTGGGCTGTTTTAACCCAGCTATTGGGCTGTTTAAACCCAGCGATTGGGCTGTTTTAACCCAGCTCTAGGGCTGTTTTAACCCAGCGATTTGGCTGTTTTAACCCAGTAAATGGGTTGTTTTAACCCAGCGATTGGGCTGTTTTAACCCAGTGAATGGGTTGTTTTGACCCAGCGATTGGGCTGTTTTAACCCAGTAAATGGGTTGTTTTAACCCAGCGATTGGGCTGTTTTAACCCAGCTATTGGGCTGTTTTAACCCAGTGATTGGGCTGTTTTAACCCAGCTATTGGGCTGTTTTAACTCAGTGATTGGGCTGTTTTAACCCAGCTCTAGGGCTGTTTTAACCCAGCGATTTGGCTGTTTTAACCCAGTAAATGGGTTGTTTTAACCCAGCGATTGGGCTGTTTTAACCCAGTGAATGGGTTGTTTTGACCCAGCGATTGGGCTGTTTTAACCCAGTAAATGGGTTGTTTTAACCCAGCGATTGGGCTGTTTTAACCCAGTGATTGGGCGGTTTTAACCCAGCTATTGGGCTGTTTTAACCCAGTGAATGGGTTGTTTTGACCCAGTGAATGGGTTGTTTTGACCCAGCGATTGGGCTGTTTTAACCCAGTGAATGGGTTGTTTTGACCCAGCGATTGGGCTGTTTTAACCCAGTAAATGGGTTGTTTTAACCCAGTGATTGGGCTGTTTTAACCCAGCTATTGGGCTGTTTTAACCAAGTGATTGGGCTGTTTTAACCCAGCTATTGTGCTGTTTTAACCCAGCGATTTGGCTGTTTTAACCCAGTTAATAAGTTGTAAGACCCAGGGTTGAGTTAAATGTTTGCTTAAAATAGCCCAATCCCTGGGTTAAAACTGCTCAATAGCTGGGTTAAAACATCCGATTCGCTGGGTCAAAACAACCCCTATTGCTGGGGTTGGGTTGTTTTTAACCCAGCACTTTTTTGTGTGTGTAAGAGAGTCAAAAGCATTTTAAATTTCATTTATTTGCAATTTCGTATCCAAAATGTTGCATTCAGTTCAGTTTAGTTCACACTTAAGTATATACCTTTGATCTATATTATTTCCACTATTAACACTCCTCTAAAAGCTAAAGTCTAGTGTGTTTCAGATCGGGGTTGAAATGATAAAACTGTTCAAATCATCAAACAGCCCAAGTGCATTTGTTAACAGACGTAACTCTGTATTTGAAGTGTTTTAGAGTGACTTAAGTGTTTTTTCCTCATCTTGAACAAGTTGAAAGGCGTATTTCTGTGGCATGTTTAGCTCATAAAGTGTCTTTTATTATTAAATACCGTTATATAATGCTCTTTAAATGACATTAAAAGTGTGAATGGGTTCACCGAAACAATCGTATTAATGGCACTCAAACCCACTGAAATGAGCTTGTTTTCCCATAGCAAATCAAACGCCGAGCTGAGGAAAGCAAATGAACAGATGAGTGTGGGAAAACAAATCAACACATCCATTCCCACCATCAATCTTCATCTGCGGATCAATGCTGGGAACAAACGCTCGGATCATTCCCAGTGCCCATCACACACTTCTCCCACTGGCACTGATTACAGAGCCTCATAAAGACGGAGACACTAGGCTCACCACAGACACATCATTCCTTCACAATCATCTTCTGGTTGGTGAAGAGGAAGCAACTCATTAGATTTAGAGCCGTGTCTGCTGGAGCTCAGAGATGAAGTCACCGCGGCGCGGAGTCTTTATTAGCTCTCGTCCACATGTTCGTCTCTTATGAGGCTCGTTCTCTGAAGAAAAACTGCAAGAGTCAAAGTTCAGTGTGTGCATTTGTGCTTCAGTCACTCACTCTAAAGAACGCTGGGTTAAAAACGACCCAAGTTGGGTTGAAAATGGATAAACACAGAAATTGGGTTGTTTGAACCCAGTGAATCGACCCAATCAAACAACCCAATTTCTGCGTTTGTCCATGTTCAACCCAACTTGGTTCTTGTTTCTAGACCAAACATCTAAAAACTCTTAAAACAAGAAGTATTTACTAGACAAGCAAAAGTAATTGTCTTGTTTGGGGAAAAATAACTCAAAATGAAGAGAGTTTTTGCTTAAAATAAGATAATTAATCTGCCAATGGGGTGAGAAAAATAATCTTAATTCAAACAGAAAACAAGATTATTATTCTTACCCCATTGGCAGATTATTTATCTTATTTTAAGCACCAAAAAAAAGGACAAACCTAGAAATTGGACTCAAAAAATTATTCAGGCCCTTCATAGATCAGACACATTTAAATGATGTTTACTTTACTTAATTAAATTACGCTGTGTCGAAATGTTTGTGTTCAATCAGCCTAATATATTTAAAACTGAAGTTTACTTCATTAATTTGTGTTAAAACTACACAAAATATTTGAGTTGGCATGACTAACTGGGCAGAGGATCTGTACTTCCCAGCATGCTTTGCAAGGGACTGCGCTAGGAGAGATAATGAATGGAATAAAGTGTTATTTTTCAGTAAAGGGAAAGATGTTATTAGTGTATGTTCGTGTTTAATGTTCAGTTATGTTGGACATTTAGAGGAGTTTCTGTAATTTTGTGGTTATCATTATGCAGAAGAGTGTGTGTGTGTGTGTGTGTGTGCTTGTTTTTGTGACATATCAGGACAAAAATGTGTATAATAACATGTGTATGACACAGGTATTACAGAAAATGGTGACATATCAGGACATTACCCCATGTCCCCACTTTTCAAAATGCTTATAAATCATACAGGAGGAGTTTTTTTGAAAAAGTAAAAATGCAGAATGTTTCCTGTGATGGGTAGGTTTAGGGATAGGGGCAGTGTAAGGGGATAGACAATACGGTTTGTACAGTATAAAACCCATTACGCCTATGGAATGTCCCCACAATTCACAAAAACAAACATGTGTGTGTGTGTGTGTGTGTGTGTAGGGCACTTATACACTAATTCATTGGATTCTCAATTAAATATTTTGAGTTTGTCCGATTAGTTAATTTAGCAATTTTTTTTTATTTATATACATTTACATTCATGCATTTGGCAGATGCCTTTATCCAAAGCGACTTACATTACATTCAATTTACACATTTTACATTTTGTCAGTTCTCGCTCTCCCTGGGAATCGAACCCATGACCTTGGCGTTGCTAGCATCACACACTACTGGTTGAGCTACAGGAAAGCTGCTTGTTGTTATTTAAAAGTTTTAAAGGGAAATTCAACTGATAACAGTGTTCACCTCACATAATAAACTTTTATAAATTGAACATCATTAATTAAACGGGACATATAAATATTATGTAACAGTGACAAATTCAAATGGTCTGTATTTACTGTTTTTTGTATTTTATTAGAAATTGTGCCAGTTTTACTGGAATCTTTTTGTTCATATAGCTAAATTGTTATTTGTTAAAATTGCTCAGTATATTTGTGCAGCCACTGACCACATATTTTAAAGTAAATTCAACAAGTCATTTTTGAGTGCAGTGAATGGACCCAATCAAACAACCCAATTTCTGGGTTTGTCCATTTTCAATCCAACTTGGGTTGTTTTTAACCTACCCAAGGCTCCAGCTCCGCCCAGGACCCCAGCTCCACCCAGGACCCCAGCTCCGCCCAGGACCTCAGCTCCGCCCAGAACCCCAGCTCCGCCCAGAACCCCAGCTCCACCCAGGACCCCAGCTCCACCCAGGATCTCAGCTCCACCCAGGACCCCAGCTCCACCCAGGACCCCAGCTCCACCCAGGACCTCAGCTCCACCCAGGACCCCAGTTCCACCCAGGACCCCAGCTCCACCCAGGACCTCAGCTCCACCCAGGACCCCAGCTCCACCCAGGACCTCAGCTCCGCCTAGGACCCCAGCTCCCCCCAGGACCTCAACTCCGCCCAGGACCCCAGCTCCGCCCAGGACCCCAGCTTGACCCAGGACCCCAGCTTCACCCAGGACCCCAGCTCCACCCAGGACCTCAGCTCCGCCTAGGACCCCAGCTCCCCCCAGGACCTCAACTCCGCCCAGGACCCCAGCTCCGCCCAGGACCCCAGCTCCAACCAGGACCCCAGCTTCACCCAGGACCCCAGCTTCACCCAGGACCCCAGCTCCACCCAGGACCCCAGCTCCACCCAGGACCCCAGCTCCACCCAGGACCTCAGCTCCACCCAGGACCCCAGCTCCACCCAGAACCCCAGCTCCACCCAGGACCTCAGCTCCACCCAGAACCCCAGCCCCACCCAGGACCCCTCAGATTGACCAGCAAGAGGAGGGCATTGCCAACACAGGGCGAGCGGTCCAAGCTCTTGTAACGCAGGTGTCCGTGTTCTCAGAACCCCCACTGCGATGCCCACACTGCCCGCACAGCCTATTCCCATCAAGGCAAGTTCCCCACGAGAGCCGCGTCTACCCACCCCGGAGGGTTATGCAGGTGACCCCTATCATTGCAGAGCATTCTTGACCTGTTGCTCGATGCATTTCTCTTTACAGCCACAGACATTTCAGCAGGAACAGTTGAAGGTGGCTTTCGTACTCACACTTCTGTCTGTAAAGGCAGCTCTTTGGGGAACGGCGGTGTGGGAAAGTAAGGATCCATGCTGCACCTCGTTCCAGGCACTCTCCGAAGAGATGAGGAGGGTCTTCGATCGTGCGGCAGCAGGTAGGTAGGCGGCCAGACTACTCGCCGATCTCCTCCAGGGAGAGCGCTCGGTGTCGGAATACTCCATCCAATTCCGCACCCTGGCCGCAGAATGGTGTTGGAACGAGGAGGCGCAGTGGGATCGATTCCTGCATGGGCTGGCTGACCGTGTCCAAAGAGAGATTTATATGCTGGACCTCCCTTCTAGTCTTAACGGACTTAAGAGTCGACACTCGGCTGAGCAGGATGGGCCGATTTCAGCATGGACAATAGTCTCGTGATATGGAGGACTCATGCAGTGACAGGAGAGACACGGTCAGCCCCGTCTTTGATCACAAGCCCATGCAGGTGGGGAGAGCTCGGCTTTCCCGGGAGGAGAGAGAGAAGCGGAGATCCCAAGGACTGTGCCTGTACTGCGGCAGACTGGGCCACTTCATCAACTCCTGTCCGGTAAAAGATCAAGCCCGGTAGTATCGGGTGAGATCTCCGCTAGGAAGACCTCACCATCATCCACTCTCCTTCCGGTAAGACTAAGGTGGGCAGCTCACACGCACGACACCGAGGCACTGCTGGATTCGGGAGCGGAAGGTAATTTCATGGACTTTGGACTGGCACGCAAACTTCAAATCCCCACTTTTTACATCATGCACTCTCCCCTGGCACCCATTGTTCTGGGGCATCCGTGGCTCACCAAGCACAATCCCAGGGTGGATTGGGGCCACAACACAGTGTCTGAATGGTGTGATGCGTGTCATGTGTCTTGTTTATTGTCTGCTTGTACGTCTGTTCCTGTGTCTGTGTTCCAGGAGGAGGCAGCGGATTTGTCAAACGTTCCCGTGGAGTACCAGGACCTGAGGAGAGTGTTCAGTAAGTCTCGTGCTGCTTCCTCCGCACCGTCCCTACGACTGTGCCATAGAGTTAGTACCAGGTAAGTCTCCGCCTAAAGGCAAATTATATTCACTTTCTGTCCCAGAAAAGAGGCTATGGGGAAATATATTTCTGATTCGCTAGCTTCCAAGTTCATTCGTCCTTCCTCATCTCCAGCGGGGGCGGGGTTATTTTTTGTGGGGAAGAAGGACGGATCTCTGCGACCGTGTATTGATTACCGAGGGCTGAACAACATCACAGTGAAGAATACTTATCCTTTGCCGTTGATGTCTTCAGCCTTCAAGCGGTTGCAGGGAGCATTCGTCTTCACAAAATTGGATTTACGTAATGCCTATCATTTGGTCTGCATAAGGAAGGGCAATGAGTGGAAGACCGCATTTAATACCCCCTAGGGGGCACATTGAATATTTGGTCATGCCTTTCGGGCTTTCCAACTCCCCAGCGGTCTTCCAAGCACTTCATGTTCAGCATGTCAGAGGAGTGCTTCAGAGTTTACTAGCGAATGGGCTTTTTGTCAAGGCGGAGAAATGCGTTTTCATTCACAGTCTGTTCCTTTCTAAGGGCACATCGTCTCGTCTGAGGGAGTGCGTATGGATCCTGACAAGGTTAAGGCTGTGTTAGATTGGCCACGCCCAGATTCCTGTAAGGCCCTACAGCAGTTTCTGGGATTCGCCAATTTCTATCGGCGATTTATGCGCAATTACAGCGAACTAGCCGCACCTCTGACAGCCATGACCTCTCCCCAAACTACGTTCAGGACAGGTGGTCCGATACAGCCGAGGCTGTATTCGCCAACCTAAAGAGCCGCTTCGTTTCGGCTCCCATCCTCGCGGCCCCTAACCCATCACATCAATTCGTAGTAGAGGTCGATGCATCAGAGGTGGGGGTAGGCGCAGTTCTCTCCCAACGCTCTTCCACAGATGACAAGATGAACCCGTGCACGTTTTTTCCCCCACCGTTTATCTCCTGCCGAACGCAATTATGACATTGGTAACAGAGAGTTGTTGGCCATCAAATTAGCGCTGGAAAAGTGGCGTCACTGGTTGGAAGGGTCAGGGGTACCTTTCATTATCTGGACCGATCCCAAGAACTTAGAATACATCAGAACTGCCAAAAGACTCAACTCTAGGCAGGCTCGGTGGGCACTTGACTCCGCTCGACTGCCCACCGAACCGGTTATTTGTGCCAGAGGGGAATCGGTCCGACGTTATTCAGTGGGGTCACTGTTCCAGCATAGCCTGTCATCCAGGAGTTCACCGTACCAGTTTTTTGGTCAGGCAACGTTTCTGGTGGCCACGTATGGCTCGCAACATCCGCGATTTTGTCTTGGCTTGCTCAGTTTGTGCCACTGGTAAAAATTCCAATCACCCTCCGGGTGGGTTATTACAACCGCTGTCAGTCCCTTCGAGATGGCTCATCGCACTAGATGACTAGATTTATTACCGCCTTCCCGCCCTCCCAGGGCAAGACAGTCGTTTTGACTGTCGTGGACCGGTTCTCGAAGCCGGCTCATTTCATTCCCTTACCCAAATTACCCTCAGCTAAGGAGACAGCGGTAATTGTCATTGATCATGTCTTTTGGTTACATGGCCTCCCGACAGACATCTACTGTCTGTGTATCATTACAATAACTTAATAATAATAATAATAATAATAATAATAATAATGCGTTCGATTTATATAGCGCTTTTCAAGACACTCAAAGCGCTTTACATAGAAGGGGGAATCTCCTCAACCACCACCAATGTGCAGCACCACCTGGATGATGCGACGGCAGCCATATTGCGCCAGAACGCTCACCACACACCAGCTGATTGGTGGAGAGGAGACAGAGTGATTAAGCCAATCAGGATATGGGGATGATTAGGAGGCCATGATGGACAGGGGCCAATGGGCAAATTTGGCCAGGATGCCGGGGTTACACCCCTACTCTTTATCGAAGGACATCCTGGGATTTTTAACGACCACAGAGAGTCAGGACCTCGGTTTTAACGTCTCATCCGAAGGACGGAACTTAACTCATTACATCAAAAAGTAATCCGATTACATAATGCATGTTACTTGTAATGTATTATTTGTTGCACATATATTATCCAAGTTGATTTGACAAAAGATTTGAAAAAATGCTGTGAACAAATTATGAAAAATAAATTTTCACAGTGCAGCAATGCTTTTGAAGAACCATTTTCAGTGATCAGTTCTCAACTAAACCATTTATTTCTTAAGTGTGAAGAACATTTGATTAAGCTCAAGGACATTTTTCCACTATAAAGAGCCTTTAGTGGATGTTAAAGGCTCTTCACACTCTAAAACGTGCTGGGTTAAAAACAACCCAAGTTGGGTTGAAAATGCACCGACCCAACAATTGGGTTGTTTTAACCCAGTGGTTGAGTTGTTCTTACCCAGCAATTGGGTTGTCTTAAGCAAGATTTAACCCAACCACTGGGTTAAAACAACTCAATCACTGGGTTAAAACAACTCAACCATTGGGTTAAAACAACTCAATTGTTGGGTTGGTGCATTTTCAACCCAACTTGGGTTGTTTTTAACCCAGCATTTTTTAGAGTGCATGAATCGTTGAAAAGAAGCTTTGTTTCTAAATAAAGTGTTCAGTGTGAAGATGAAATGATGCTGGTCAAGCTAAAAGGAAACTTAAATACTTTCAATTGAACTTTGGTTGTTTGTGCACAATGAAAGCAGTTAAAGTGTTTTCCTAAGTGCAATTCTTGAAGAATTCTCAAGAAGTTCTCAAATATTTTCTTGACGAAGACAGTACTAAAATAACTACAGCAAATAAATGCATCAGTTTATAATGCTATTTTAAAAATGTATCATTGACATCCCGATACGAATGCAAAGCATGTGAGATTATTCATTTGAACGCATAAACCAACATTATCTGCTGTGAATGGTCAACGGAAACCATTCGTCTGATTTGGCATGGACGAGAGGAAAAGAAACGCAACAAATATTGGAGTATACACAGCAAGTTTTACACTGTGACGAACTGCTCTGAGACAGAAGGTTGGTTGAAGATCCAAACGCAGTATTTATTGAAGGGTAATCCAAAGTCGTAGTCAATAGAACAGGCAAAAGGTCATAACAGGAAATCAGTCCGAAAAGGCAAACAAAACAGAAGGAACAGGCAAAAGGGTAATCCACGGAGAAGGCAAGAAATCAAAGACCAAGATACATGAAAACAGGGAAACGCTCAGAAATGCAGTTGTGACACTAAACAAGACTTCGCCCTGAATGACTGAGATAACCAGGCTTATATAGGCAGAGGGAATGAGGTGATGAGACACAGGTGTAAACATAGAGTGCTAATGAGTCCAGGGAAAGGATTATGGGTAATGTAGTTTGTGATGGAGTGACAGTCCGGGGTGGAGTGCCCTCTGGTGGTGATCACGGGCACTCACACTGGTGAATTGTGACATACACTAATTCTGTAATGTTTAAATGTTTCACCTTTGGGGATAAACAACAAATTGACAGTAATCCTAACTTCAAGAAGTGATTTTTAAGAACATTATGTTCAATCATTTTAATTCTTAAGATTCGAAAATGTTTAAGAATATTTTTTTGGGAATACAATATAAATATATATATATATATATATATATATATATATATATATATATATATATATATATATATATATATATATATATATATATATATATATATATATATATATATATATATATATATTATACTTTTTTTGTAACCATGTCTGTTTGCTTATTTTAAATAATACAATGAAAAAGAAAAGTGTAGGATGTTCTTGAGAAAAGCAAAACTACACTCTATAAAAATTCTGGGTAAGAAAACAACCCAATGTTGGGTCAAATATGGACTAACCCAGAAACTGGGTTGTTTTAACCCAGTGATTGGGTTGTCTTAAGCAAATATTTAACCCAACTGTACGGTCAAAACAACCCTATCGCTGGGTTAAAACAACCCAATTACTGGGTTAGTCTATATTTGACCCAACATTGGGTTAAAACAACCCAGCATTTTTTAGAGTGTAGGGAACAAATTTCACTCAGAAATCCCTAAATTTGGCATAGTTAAAACGAAACACCAAATGAAGCATGAATCTGTGCTTTGTTTACAAATGATTTTTACACTTTCTACAGTGTGCCTTGCTGTTTCTTTCTAATTATTTATGAAGTTTAGCCATTTTGAGTGAAAAATCACAGCTTGTTTTCCAGGAAATCCTACAGTGATTTTTTTTTTAAAGCATGTTTCAATGGTTTGTTGGCAGAATGATTTTTAGGTCTATCATTAATGCAGCTTTTTGAACTAGATGATGAAACAGACACTGAAGACCGGGGCCGTTAACTGCCGGAAAAACAATTAAACAATGCATCCTAACAGTAGGCCTACAAAAAGAAATGGTTCATAATTTATGCATGGGGTGGAAAAGATGAGCTATTTTTGACCAGCATTGCCTTCTGCCCTAGATTGGTTGGTTGTGTTAATCTGAGCGCAGAACGTGGAGGGAGTGGAAAATGTTGACGCGGGTGAGAGTTGAGTGGGTGTTGAAGACCTCCACACACACACACACACACACACACACACACACACACACACACACACACACACACACACACACACACACACACACACACACACACACACACACACACACACACACACACACACACACACACACACACACACACACACACACACTCTCTCTCTCTCTCTCTCTCTCTCTCTCTCTCTCTCTCTCTCTCTTACCTGGCATTGAGCATTTCCTGCCTGACTCTTGAGCAATCACACAGACGAGCTCCACACTGCAAAAATGCTCTTCTTACTCAGTAATTTTGTCTTGTTTCTAGTCTAAATATCTAACAGTTCTTAAATCAAGATGCATTTACTAAATCAGTAAATGACACAAGATATTTTTGCTTATTTTGTTGAAAATGAATTCTAAATGATGTGAGTTTTTGCTTAAAACAGGCAAACTGATCTGCCAATGGGGTGAGAAAAATAATCTTATTTCTGATTGAAATCTTGTTTCTTGTTTCCGTCCCAAACAGAAATAAGATTATTTTTCTCACCCCATTGGCAGATCAGTTTGCCTGTTTTAAGCAAAAACTCACTTCATTATGACAAGAACAAATATCTTATGTCATTTTACTGATCTAGTAATTGCATCTTGATTTAAGAATTTTTTAATAATTTGACTGAAAACAAGAAAAAAATACTAAATAAGAAGAACATTTCTTGCAGTGCACACGGGTATTACTCCAAAAAATTCTGGGTAAAAAACAACTCAATGTTGGGTCAAATACGAACTAACCCAGCAATTGGGTTGTTTTAACCCAGCGATTGGGTTGTCTTAAGCAAATATTTAACCCAAACACAGGATTAAAACAACCCAATCGCTGGGTAACAACAACCCAATTGATGGGTTTGTTCATATTTGACCCAACATTGGGTTAAAACAACCCAGCATTTTTTAGAGAATATATAAGTACGCGCCTCGAGCCACATGCATATGCTTAGGGTTAAGAAAAAGCATGCATTTTAACTCAATGGCTCAGTAAAAGGATCCATTTTAACTCAACGGTTCAATAAAAGGATCCATTTTAACTCAACGGTTCAGTAAAAGGATCCGTTTTAACTCAACGGTTCAGTAAAAGGATGCATTTTAACTCAATGGTTCAGTAAAAGGATCCATTTTAACTCAACGGTTCAGTAAAAGGATCCATTTTAACTCAACGGTTCAGTAAAAGGATCCATTTTAACTCAACGGTTCAGTAAAAGGATCCGTTTTAACTCAACGGTTCAGTAAAAGGATCCATTTTAACTCAATGGTTCAATAAAAGGATCCATTTTAACTCAACGGTTCAGTAAAAGGATCCATTTTAACTCAACGGTTCAATAAAAGGATCCATTTTAACTCAATGGTTCAATAAAAGGATCCATTTTAACTCAATGGTTCAATAAAAGGATCCATTTTAACTCAATGGTTCAATAAAAGGATTCATTTTAACTCAATGGCTCAGTAAAAGGATCCATTTTAACTCAACGGTTCAGTAAAAGGATCCATTTTAACTCAACGGTTCAGTAAAAGGATCCATTTTAACTCAATGGTTCAGTAAAAGGATCCATTTTAACTCAACGGTTCAGTAAAAGGATCCATTTTAACTCAACGGTTCAGTAAAAGGATCCATTTTAACTCAACGGTTCAGTAAAAGGATCCATTTTAACTCAACGGTTCAGTAAAAGGATCCATTTTAACTCAATGGTTCAGTAAAAGGATCCATTTTAACTCAACGGTTCAGTAAAAGGATCCATTTTAACTCAACGGTTCAGTAAAAGGATCCATTTTAACTCAACGGTTCAGTAAAAAGATCCATTTTAACTCAACGGTTCAGTAAAAGGATCCATTTTAACTCAACGGTTCAGTAAAAGGATCCATTTTAACTCAACGGTTCAGTAAAAGGATCCGTTTTAACTCAACGGTTCAGTAAAAGGATCCGTTTTAACTCAACGGTTCAGTAAAAGGATCCATTTTAACTCAACGGTTCAGTAAAAGGATCCATTTTAACTCAACGGTTCAGTAAAAGGATCCATTTTAACTCAATGGTTCAGTAAAAGGATCCATTTTAACTCAACGGTTCAGTAAAAAGATCCATTTTAACTCAACGGTTCAGTAAAAGGATCCATTTTAACTCAACGGTTCAGTAAAAAGATCCATTTTAACTCAACGGTTCAGTAAAAGGATCCATTTTAACTCAACGGTTCAGTAAAAGGATCCATTTTAACTCAACGGTTCAGTAAAAGGATCCATTTTAACTCAACGGTTCAGTAAAAGGATCCATTTTAACTCAACGGTTCAGTAAAAGGATCCATTTTAACTCAACGGTTCAGTAAAAGGATTCATTTTAACTCAACGGTTCAGTAAAAGGATCCATTTTAACTCAACGGTTTAGTAAAAGGATCCATTTTAACTCAACGGTTCAGTAAAAGGATCCATTTTAACTCAATGGTTCAGTAAAAGGATCCATTTTAACTCAACGGTTCAGTAAAAGGATCCATTTTAACTCAACGGTTCAGTAAAAGGATCCATTTTAACTAAACGGTTCAGTAAAAGGATCCATTTTAACTCAACGGTTCAGTAAAAGGATCTATTTTAACTCAACGGTTCAGTAACAGGATCCATTTTAACTCAACGGTTCAGTAACAGGATCCATTTTAACTCAACGGTTCAGTAACAGGATCCATTTTAACTCAACGGTTCAGTAAAAGGATCCATTTTAACTCAACGGTTCAGTAACAGGATCCATTTTAACTCAATGGTTCAGTAAAAGGATCCATTTTAACTCAATGGTTCAGTAAAAGGATCCATTTTAACTCAACGGTTCAGTAACAGGATCCATTTTAACTCAACGGTTCAGTAAAAGGATCCATTTTAACTCAATGGTTCAGTAAAAGGATCCATTTTAACTCAACGGTTCAGTAACAGGATCCATTTTAACTCAACGGTTCAGTAACAGGATCCATTTTAAATCAATGGTTCAGTAAAAGGATCCATTTTAACTCAATGGTTCAGTAAAAGGATCCATTTTAACTCAACGGTTCAGTAACAGGATCCATTTTAACTCAATGGTTCAGTAAAAGGATCCATTTTAACTCAACGGTTCAGTAAAAGGATCCTTTTTAACTCAACGGTTCAGTAAAAGGATCCATTTTAACTCAATGGTTTAGTAAAAGGATCCATTTTAACTCAACGGTTCAGTAAAAGGATCCATTTTAACTCAACGGTTCAGTAAAAGGATCCATTTTAACTCAACGGTTCAGTAAAAGGATCTATTTTAACTCAACGGTTCAGTAACAGGATCCATTTTAACTCAACGGTTCAGTAAAAGGATCCATTTTAACTCAACGGTTCAGTAAAAGGATGCATTTTAACTCAACGGTTCAGTAAAAGGATGCATTTTAACTCAACGGTTCAGTAAAAGGATCCATTTTAACTCAACGGTTCAGTAACAGGATCCATTTTAACTCAACGGTTCAGTAAAAGGATCCATTTTAACTCAACGGTTCAGTAAAAGGATCCATTTTAACTCAACGGTTCAATAAAAGGATCCATTTTAACTCAACGGTTCAGTAAAAGGATCCATTTTAACTCAACGGTTCAGTAACAGGATCCATTTTAACTCAACGGTTCAGTAAAAGGATCCATTTTAACTCAACGGTTCAGTAAAAGGATCCGTTTTAACTCAACGGTTCAGTAAAAAGATCCATTTTAACTCAACGGTTCAGTAAAAGGATGCATTCTGACTCAAGTGCTAGTTCAAATCCCTTCACAAACACATTAAGCAGATCAACTGTTGTGTACAGTATGAAGTGTTTTGTAACAGTTTGTCAACAGCCCCTATCGTCACACTTCTCTCGTCTTCGCGTTCGCTCGGGTTAGATAATCATCTCATTCTCGCTAGAAACAAAACAAAAGACAAAAGAACAAAGACTGTAAGGTGTGCGGTGATTCACTTCATTTAAAGCATGCAAACCACAAACGCTTGACATTTCTGATACCTTTCAGAACTGAAGGCAGGAAGCAGTTTTTCTCTCCCTGTAATGTCAACAGCTCGGGTAATGCAGTGGAAAAGCACTATCTAAAACTCAAGATAAAGAGCCGGACTGCATGTGGATGTGTGTCGTGTTTTTCACAGCAGGTCTGATGTTTAATTGCGGAGGAGTTCGCCACACTTATTTCTGTTGTTCTGAAACCCCAAACTGACTACATCATGGTGAGACGGCTGATGTAACGACAGGTTAACAGCTAACAACAAACAACAACACAAATAACAGCCTACTTTACATGTGATTTCTTATTAAAAAGACGATGCTATGCCCCTGTTGACTGTAATCAGCTCTAAAAAGATATTTGTTCTTGTTTTCTTAAAAATAAAATCATAATGAAGTGAGTTTTTGCTTAAAACAGGCAAAATGATCTGCCAATGGGGTGAGAAAAATAATCTTATTTCTGTTTGGGGCGGAAACAAGAAACAAGATTTCAATCAGAAACAAGATTATTTTTCTCACCCCATTGGCAGATCATTTTGCCTGTTTTAAGCAAAAACTCACTTCATTATGATTTTATTTTCAACAAAACAAGAAAAAATATCTTATGTCATTTTACTGATCTAGTAAATGCATCTCGATTTAAGAATATTTAGATATTTGGACTGGAAACAAGACAAAAATACTAAATAAGAAGAGGATTTTGTTTTGCAGTGCTCTTGTTTTGTACTCTTTTAGTGTGTGTTCTTGTGCAGTTCCTGTTTCCCCATCATTTTTACTGCAAAAAAACAAGTGCACAGTATCTTTTCCAGGATCTTCAACATTTATCAAAATGTCTAAACTTATTCAGCCCAATGTAAGAACCCCATTTCAGACGGAGTAGGAAAAAACTAAACAAGAGCAAAACACATTAACGGTACATGAAAGATCTCATCATATCTCTTCAGAAAAGAGGTGGATTTTTATTATTAATTATTCTTGGTGATTTGATTAAAAGTGCATACGAGCTCTATAAAATGTCTGTATTTTTTTTTAAAGAAAACTTTCTTTGTGAGAATAAATTTTTGCCACAAGAATAAGAAAGTTAACAGTAGTTCTAATGACTTGTTTGGTTTTCAAAAACCAAAACCAAAACCAAAACAAATACAACAGTCTAAAGATTAACTTTAAAAAAAACTATACACTGAAAAAAAAATTGTTGTTTTTTGTTGGTTTAACTTAAAAAAGTAAGTAACCTAGTTGCCTTAATATTGTGAATTTATTGAAATAAAAAATTTGAGTTGATACAATGAAGGAAATTTGTTTAATAAATAGAAACTCTAAATATTATTGTATCTGAACCACATAAAAAATGTGATAAATCATGAAAATAGCACAATTTGACATGTTTCACTGCGTCATCACAAATAAAACACACACAATTACCCAATAATCTTTTAATAATATTTTAATAAATGTTGTCGAATCTCATTTTTTTTAAATTGTATTAACTCAAAATTTTAATTTCATTGAACTCAAAATTTTAAGGCAACCAGGGAACTTTTTTTCTAAATATTTTTTTACAGTGTAGAAATTTTAAATCATTTCAGAAAAGTGATGATACACTACAAGAAAAAACGACAAATGTCTCCACTTTCATCAGAAGGTGCAGTTTTTAAATGCACTTCTCTTATTTTATTGGGTACACTGTAAAAAATTATGTGTTCAATAAGTTATGACAACATATGTTTTTACATTGTAACTCATCAAAATAAGTTCAGAAATGTTAAACTTTTTTTTATTAGTTATACAAGATGTAACTCTTTTTTTTAAAAATCAGTTTAACATAATTTAAGTTGAAATAACTTAAACATCCAAGTTGATTGTACTGCAAAAGTTCAAAATTTGCCCTTTTTTTAAACAGTGTATGCAGTATTTGTATGTTAATAACCACGTTTTTCTCCATTGAATGTCATCTATTGTAGAGTAATATGTGCAAATGTCCACCTTGAGCTTTGGAAAGGCGCTTTATAAATAAAACTTCTTCTTCTTCTGGTAACTGATAGTAAATGACAAACTCAATTTAATTGAGGGCAGGTTTTCCATCCAATAAATATGTGTAGCCCCAACTCATAAAAAATGAATTCCTGCAATGAAATGTAATTGTGAGTTGGTCCAACTCAATCTTATCAAATACAGTTTAAATTATATTTATATCCTTATAATATGACTTTTGTGAAGTGTCTAACTTGTTAATTGGAAAATCAATAAGCAGTTTCATTCATCATCAGACACAATGTATATAATGAAAGCATGAGAAGAGGCTGGTGTAACTCCTGACATTAGCATAGAGAGCCCACAGCCTAAACACAGCCACTCTTCAGCATAACCATTACACAAACTCCTCTAAATGTCCAACAGAACTGCACATTAAACACTAACATTAACAACACTTAATCCCTACAGTTAGTCTACTAGCGCAGTCCCTTGCAAAGCATGCTGGGAACTACAGATCCTCTGCCCAGCTAGTCATGTCAACTCAAATATTTCATGTATTTTAACACAAAATAATTAAGTAAAATTTTAAAATATATTAAGTTGATTGAACACAATTAAATTAAGTCATGTCAAATTAGATATGTTTAAGTAAAGTGAACATAATTAAATTGAACATTTGTCATTATTTATTTATTTATTTATTTATAATTTGTCATATATTTTATAATAATTTGAAATATATTAAAAAACAAAACAAACAAAAAAACAAAACAAAAATATATGTAAAATCTGATGCTTTTGAATGGCATCTATCACAGAATTGGGTTCTTTAAATAGTCCAGAATATTGATAATCATAAACTTTCATATGATAAAATATCTCAAATAGATCAGCAACAGAAGTCAAACCATTTATTAACCGTTTGAGTTTGTTTTTGGGATTCTCCCTGGTGTGGTTTTCCATACCTTAGTAAAGATACTACAGTAAATCCACAGTATTTTTGTGTAATTTTAACGGTAAAATACTGTAAAAATCCTACAGTTAAAAACAGTGAACTTAACAGAAAGTTTCCATACTATATACGGTGAATAACTGTAATAGATCTAACCTTACATTTAATGTAATTTACAGTAAAATACAGTTAAAAGTTTTTCGAAGTGAAAAAGAACAAGTCGTTGTGTAATTTACAGTGAAAAACCCGTAAATTGACATTCCCAGAATTCCCTGCGTGACTCTTAACATTTGATGTATTTTCATTGAAATAACAGTTTCTTCTGAGTTTTTTCTAATCAGTTATATTACATTTAATGTTGTTAAATTAATGTTTATTGCTTTTATTAAATGTCATGTGTGTTGCCATGATGGTGTTTCGTGTTTGTGTGAATGACACTGTGCACTTTCTAAAAGCTTTGGTTCATCATGTGACTCTCATCTCCACTGTGATTGGCAGTTGTCTGTATTTATCAAAGGTACATCATACATATTAGCATTCCAATAAGTTCGTAATTTAACATTATTTAAGTTAATACAATTTGGTTATTTACTGTAAATTTAACATAAATCTATCAAATCTAAAATATTGCTACTGGATTTTTTAGGGTAAAGTTCTGGCAACCACAGCTGTCCTTTTTTTATACAGTGATTTTTTTGCAGTGTAGAATTTACTACATTTTGTTAATTTACTGTAGTATGTTTACTATGGTATGGTTCAACAACACTATAGTATTTACCGGAGTAATTGCACTATATAAATACACACCCCTAAAGGATTATTAGGAACACCTTCAGTTTCTCATTAATGCAATTATCTAATCAACCAATCACATGGCGGTTTCTTCAATGCATTTAGGGGTGTGGTCCTGGTCAAGACAATCTCCTGAACTCCAAACTGAATGTCAGAATGGGAAAGAAAGGTGATTTAAGCCGTTTTGAGCGTGGTATGGTTGTTGGTGCCAGACGGGCCGGTCTGAGTATTTCACAATCTGCTCAGTTACTGGGATTTTCACACACAACCATTTCTAGGGTTTACAAAGAAAAGGAAAAGGGAAGAGCATCCAGTATGCGGCAGTCCTGTGGGAGAAAATGCCTTGTTGATGCTCGAGGTCAGAGGAGAATGGGCCGACTGATTCAAGCTGATAGAAGAGCAACTTTGACTGAAATAACCACTCGTTACAACCGAGGTATGCAGCAAAGCATTTGTGAAGCCACAACACACACAACCTTGAGGCGGATGGGCTACAACAGCAGAAGACCCCACCGGGGACCACTCATCTCCACTACAAATAGGAAAAAGAGGCGACAATTTGCACAAGCTCACCAAAATTGGACAGTTGAAGACTGGAAAAATGTTGCCTGGTCTGATGACTTCAGGATGATATGAACCTGGATGTCAATTAAGTAAATTAAGTATTTGTGAGGTAAAGTCCCAACTTTCTGCCACTTACAAAACCATTCCAGTAAAAAAACTAGATGAAAACAAAAGTTTCTCCAGACAAACCTTGAAGTTGGCTTGAAAAAGCCTGAATAGAAAGTCTGAAAAAGTTTTAAAAGCTTGAAGTTTAAGTATTTGAAGTTTGATTGTTCTGAAGGCAATACATTTGTGAACGTGCTTTGAACATCCGAAAGCAAGTTGCCTGTGTGTCTGCAACAGTGTTAGGGTAGAGTGGAGGAAGACGCCCCCTACTGCTTTTCCCAATATAACCACTGGATTAAAAAAAAGATATGATGTAGAAGTTTTCAACACAAAGCTTAAACTAGTGACGTACCGTACAGATTTCACATTAAGTGATATAATCTTTAACAGTAAAACATTTTTTTAAAGCTTGTTATGCAGAACATCAGAGTTTTATATGATATGAGAAATAAAAGGCCTGTAGTTAGAAACTCATTGTTATTTAAGGAAAATATAATTATATAAAAAAACAATTCAGACCCAGTCTGTGGGGTAAAACGCTTCCCACTGTCATAACTATAGTTACCGCATGTTCAGAACATCACATTCTTTGTTTTTTCATCAAATGTAATCTAACTATGTGGTTAAATAAAAATATTTCAACTTTATATTTAAAAAATACCTCACATTGGCATTAGCTAGCTAGTTAGCCAGCCAGTTGGCATCAGCTAACACTGTCTTTCAAAAGGGTTCATTTTCAAAACGGTTATCAATAAATATTCATACTTGTATCCTGTTATTTTGGCTTGTCTTTTTAATTTTAAGCTAAAACAAACATAAAAAAACAAATACACAAATTGCTTTGTTAGAGTGGAGGCATTTTACCTCATTACCCTGGTACAAAGTAATGTTTTGTTAAAAATCGAATAACATGGTTTATTAGAAACCATGGCGTTTCCCCCACTCTATGTATGAATATCTATATCTGCAATAAACCAAAGCAGATGATTTTATAGGATTTAGTTTATCATTAATGGTAGATAATTCTGCATATGCTAAAAATATTGGTCAAAGATCTTATCAATATTTTTGATCACCACACTCTAAAAAATGCTGGGGTAAAAACAACCCAAGTTGGGTTAAAAATGGACAAGCCCAGAAATTGGGTTGTTTGAATGGGTCCATTTACTATAGGGTTCAAACAACCCAATTTCTGGGTTTGTCCATTTTTAACCCAACTTGGGTTGTTTTTACCCCAGCATTTTTTAGAGTGCAGAGAACCCTGTAGACACATTACTCATTATAAAGAAGTTAATTGGAAAGAATTCATAAGCCATCAAATAATCAGCTATCAAAATAAATAAATTATAATAAAAATGTAATAATGTGTTTAATAAACACCAATATAGCCTATTTATTCAAACCATTTTGAGTAATCATCATAAACAATTGAAAGCTGAAATTCTCAAAAATCAGACATTGCAATCAGACATTGCCTTCTAGAAACAGAACTTTTAAATGAGGGCAGTTCGCTGTTTCGAAACATTTGACCAAATTTTACTTCACTCTTTTACGATCAAATCCTTCTCTAACCATGACAACATGAATAGCCTATCACTGAAAAGATCTAAGACTCAAGGGTCCATATGTGACCAGTGTTTTGCGATCGAAGTGATATAAGTGATTTTATTGTTTATCAAGCCTCTTTAGGAGTAAAAACGTCATCAAAAACAACCTGACTTTGAAAGATAATTTTAACATGATTATAGCTGAATTCACTGAAGAAGTTGTCATCTGCTCTCAGCTTTATCAGCTAAAAAGATGTTTCTAAAACCTGGTACAGAAATGTGCAATTTCCTTTAAATCTTTTACAGTTTTGCCATCAACACAGAGTTGCTCAACTTTTGAGATGCTGCGATTCCACAGAAGTAAGCAGTTTATATTGCAAAAATGCAGAGCTGCAAGTTCAGATCTTTCCTCCAAATACATGCAGTCAAGGTTTTGAATTTGAGATTATTTCACTAAGATTGCTCCAAGTCATCTAAATTAAAGTAGCCTTCAATTAAGAGGATATTTTAATGTGCCCTAGTCCTGGTACAAAATGTATTCTTAATTGTAGCTGACTTATCCAAATCTGATATGAGCAAATAATTAAATGGGTTTCCTTCGAACCACTTTTGTTGGTCCAGGCAAACTCCAACATAGGGAGTGCTAGGGAATCTTTCTCTCCATACATCCACCAAGTCAAATGTATCTATTAGACCTAATAGTGCAAAAACAAGCTGTCCTCTTATCCAAAGAATTATAAATAGATACATTAAAATATTAATAAAAAAAAAAACAATATTCGAGAACATCCATACAGAAAATACAGAAGATATTCAAATACTAAAGAGAAATCAAATTAGTGTCTGTTATTCCTGTATGGTTGTTACGCCCATGTACGGTGTGGTAGTTAGGATATTCGAACACTTGTAAATAGCTTATTCAGAGACATATATTTTTCTTATGTATTGCAGCATGTGAGGTTATAAAACATGAGCAGACGTCAGTCTTTGATTAATCAGACGCTCTGTTCAGAACACCTGCAGATACAGGCAAACTCATGATTAGACTGACTAATCTCCACAATCCTTTCATCCCAGAGCATCAAAGTCAAAGCGCCAATGACCAATCACACAACACAGCTCAGCTTAGCACAGCACAGCACAGCACAGCACAGCACAGCACAGCACAGCACAGCTCAGCACAGCACAGCACAGCACAGCACAGCACAGCTCAGCACAGCACAGCACAGCACAGCTCAGCACAGCACAGCACAGCACAGCACAGCACAGCACAGCACAGCACAGCTCAGCACAGCTCAGCACAGCACAGCTCAGCACAGCACAGCACAGCACAGCACAGCACAGCACAGCACAGCACAGCACAGCACAGCACAGCACAGCTCAGCACAGCACAGCACAGCACAGCTCAGCACAGCACAGCACAGCTCAGCACAGCACAGCACAGCTCAGGACAGCACAGCATAGCTCAGCACAGCACAGCACAGCTCAGCACAGCACAGCACAGCTCAGCACAGCACAGCTCAGCACAGCTCAGCACAGCACAGCACAGCACAGCACAGCTCAGCACAGCTCAGCACAGCTAAGCTCAGCACAGCACAGCACAGCACAGCACAGCACAGCACAGCACAGCTCAGCACAGCACAGCTCAGCACAGCTCAGCACAGCTAAGCTCAGCACAGCACAGCACAGCTCAGCACAGCACAGCTCAGCACAGCACAGCACAGTTCAGCACAGCTCAGCACAGCACAGCACAGCACAGCACAGCACAGCACAGCACAGCACAGCTCAGCACAGCACAGCACAGCTCAGCACAGCACAGCACAGCACAGCACAGCACAGCACAGCTCAGCACAGCACAGCACAGCTCAGCACAGCACAGCACAGCTCAGGACAGCACAGCACAGCTCAGCACAGCACAGCTCAGCACAGCACAGCACAGCTCAGCACAGCACAGCTCAGCACAGCTCAGCACAGCTAAGCTCAGCACAGCACAGCTCAGCACAGCTCAGCACAGCTAAGCTCAGCACAGCACAGCACAGCACAGCTCAGCACAGCACAGCTCAGCACAGCACAGCTAAGCTCAGCACAGCACAGCACAGCACAGCACAGCTAAGCACAGCACAGCTAAGCACAGCACAGCACAGCTAAGCTCAGCACAGCACAGCACAGCACAGCACAGCTAAGCACAGCACAGCACAGCACAGCACAGCACAGCTAAGCACAGCTCAGCACAGCTCAGCACAGCACAGCACAGCACAGCACAGTTCAGCACAGCTCAGCTCAGCACAGCACAGCACAGCTCAGCACAGCTCAGCACAGCACAGCACAGTTCAGCACAGCTCAGCTCAGCACAGCACAGCACAGCACAGCTCAGCTCAGCACAGCACAGCACAGCTCAGCACAGCTCAGCACAGTTCAGCACAGCTCAGCTCAGCTCAGCACAGCACAGCACAGCACTGCACAGCTCCAGACCTTTTTAAAGGTCTACAGCAACAGAGTCTTAAGGGGGGGGGGCGGAAACACTCAGTTTCAGTCAATTTCATGTCAATCTTGAGTACCTATAGAGTAGTATTGCATCCTTCATATCTCCGAAAAGTCTTTAGTTTTATTATATTTATAGAAGAAATATGGGCTGTACCGAGTCTTTCCGGAAAAAGCCGAGCGCCTGGAGGCGTATCGTGTGGGCGGAGCTAAAGAATGATGAGCGCGCAAAGCGGTGACGTCCTCAAGCGTGGAGAAGCCCATGGCTATCTCAGCTAATAGATATATGATCCAGAATCAGATCCGGAGGATGAAATAAATTGAACAGGGGAAACAGCAACAGCAGGACGTCCGTCTCTGTGGTATGGACTGTATTTAGTGGCCTGTCAACATTTGTGTGTCTTTACTCGCAGTTTATGAGGACATGATTCGGTTTATGGACTATTGTATGCGACTAAACCAAGCGGCAACCTCCCGCGATCTCTCTTGAAGCCAATACGGAAGTAATGTAAACTGCAATTTCTTATCTGGCCACTAGAGCAGCTCCAGTAGGGAGCAGAGTCTCATTGAGCCCCATGTTAAAATTCTCAACTTTAAAGCAGAAAAAAAACATGCTTACAGCCTGGGACAAATTGTGGTTTTTGCCTATACAGCAAATTTTGAGGGGGGTGAATTTTTTTATAACTCATTCGTTTACGTTATATAAAGCCTTAAAGTTCTGCATAATTAAGGGCGTGGTTACAAGTGGATAGCCATTTATCTGCCGTCTATTGTCATTGCGTCACCTCAGCTCCGCCCATAATCCCACCTCTTTGCCCATTTGACTCGCGATGACTCGCTCACAAGATGGCAACGCCCAGCTCGCCCATACTTTAAGCTTCAGAACGGCTTATCGGAATCCTATGGGTGACGTCACGGACACTACGTCCATTTTTTTTTGCAGTCTATGGATTAAACCTTAGCATTAGCAAGCAAAACGGTTTTGCACGTCAGACTAGTGTAACGTTATACAGAGAACAGCAATTGAGTAACGTTAGCGCATTTGAATGACGAAGCACGCGATCGTGTCGTTTACTGATGTTTACTCACGCGACGATAGCCGACAGCACAGACATCTGAAGCAGTTTTACTCACCGGCTGCTTCCAAAGCAGGACCGAACCTTTATCGCTGGGACCGCTCCGTCAAAAACACACTTCTATGGTATGATTTGGTAAAGTCCTGACAGCAGGGAACGGTGGAGATCCACTTTGCGACGCGACTGAAGCGATGTTGTGAAGCTTCCCGTCATTTCTGCGTTCAAATCGGTTCAAATGCAGCGCTGCCTTCCTGGAGTGCTGTGCTGAAGCGTTGAAGTCGCTCGACGTCACCCATAGCGGCGCCTGGATCGCCTGGATCTGCAGCTGAGAGAGTGTTTATGGGCGTGCGTTTCCTCTCTCGCTCTAGTCACGCGCGCGCACCCTACCGGGAGAAGAGCCCGTACGGCCCATACAAGGACCTTCCGCTCTATTAACGTCAAGCCGACCCATACTCGAAAAAAACTCTCCGAAACTTGTGAGAAACCGGAAGGAGTATTTTTGAAACAGAAATCCTCCATCAAACGTCCAACATTAGTTTTTGAAACTTTGTCTATGTTTAGGATGGGAATCCAAGTCTTTAACAGTGTAAAAAGCTCAGTATGCATGAAACAGCATTTCACCCCCCCCCCCCCCTTTAAATACAAGAAACACAAACAGCATGTCCTTCAGTTGTCTGATGCTTCAGAGAACATCCTAAAATTCCTCCTTGGCCTCAACCCACTTTATTTTCATCAACCGTTTGAAATAAAATGAATACATTAATAAACTTTATAAATCTAACTTTTATTTACAAGTGTTTATGTTTGTTATTTGTATTAATGAAAACGTTATTAAACACTTTACAGCTTGTAAAAATAACTTTTTACTGGCATAACTGTTGGATGGCATTGTAGACCAGAGAACATATTCTTCTAGAATATCACTGTCACTTCATGCCTAATGCTTGACATGCAGCGCTTACTAATATTAGGTGCATCTCTTTCCATGATTTGGAACTCGATTCTGTGTTTTTGTTCTTTATGCTCACAGATCAGCCATTTCTGGCCCAATGGCAACATCTGGTGTACAGAGCATGTAAGCAACTCGCAGGTAGATCTACAACTTTAGGCCAGTCGATTTCAATTTAAGGGCCAGTGAAGGGACAGTCTTCAGGGACAGAGCATGGCGTTGTACACCAGTGTTCAGTTTAAACGTGACTAGGATTGCAAATGGAACGAAGGTTTCTGAAACTTTCCAGGATTTTGGAAATGTTCTGGAAACTTTGTAACCCTAAATGTGACTTGCCTATCTTTTATCTTGAGTTTCTCAAATTTTTCGTAACTTTACACGACAAGTGGTCCATTTTTCTGCAGTATTTCCTTGGAGACAAAGGTTTGATAGTGGCTAAAGTTGTATCATTGTGAGCTTGGTTAATTTAATCTGCTGACTACATGTAATATTGTTCTTTGAATGAGACAGATGGCAATGATGGTCACAGAACTTGACTTCTTTATCCATCATGACTACTTCCCTATAGGTAACCTCACGTCCTTGTATTCACATATGCATTACGTCCTTCAGCATTTTACAATATTTACTAAAATACATTACAGATATGTAATTGCCACTAAAGCATTGCTGAGACCATGTTCAGCCTTTGATGGAAACGGTATTCTGGTGGCTGTGGCTCTTCCAGCAGGATAATGCTCCTGACACAAAGCACAAATGCTTCAGGAAAGATTTGAGGAGCACAACAACCAGTTTGAGGCGTCGACTTGTCCTCCAGATTCCCCAGATCTCAATCCAATCGAGCGTCTGTGGGATGAGCTGAACAAACAAGTCCGATCCATGGAGGCGCCACCTCGCAACTTACAGGACTTAAAGGATCTGCTGCTAACATCTTGGTGCCAGATACCACAGCACACCTTCAGGGGTCTAGAGGAGTCCATCAGAGACGGGTCAGGGATTTAGATGCTTCATACGTTGTGGAAATGAACGGGTCTTTATCATCGCTGAAGTTCTTTTGTATTATAAATCTTATAAAAATTAAAAATGGGTTTCAAACAGGAACAGGTGGAAATAACAGATGGGCCGCTTCTCTATTGTATAAACTGAACAATTTCAGACCCTGTCCACCTTCACCAGAGTACAAAAAGATGACCATGAGATATATAGAGAGCTGTCAGACTTCTGGACTAGAGCATTCAAATCAAGACATAAAAAAATTAAATATGACAATTTATTTGAACTATTTTGTAAAAAATACTAAATCATTTTCCTATCTTAAAACTTTACAGATTATACAGATATCTTAAATCACACAGTAATGTCTTCGCTCTGCACACGAGTATGTGACATGTTAACTTACACCTGACAGAAAACACAGATCATCCAAAAATACGTTACAAAATGTGTACTGAGGCCAATATATTAAACAGCATATAGAAAGAACACACATTGTGTGTTTAATACTGTATGAGGTCAATTCATTGCTAAAAGAAATTGACACAGACTCTCACAAACAACTGGTTATATTATCATGTAAAATTGAGTACCAGTATAAATGTCACTTCAGAAGAAGACACAAAAGGTTTCTTTGTTTGACTCTGCATGAAGGATTGGATCATTTTGGAAAGTTACACAAACACAAATGTGTGTGATGTTCACTATGGGTGTGTGTGTGTTAAACCTGTTGAATGCGATGTGTCTGTAGTGGCTCTTTATTCTCCATCAGCGGATCTAGAGAAGGTCAGACTATCATCTGCAGCCTGTAAAACACAGACAGTCAAATGATCAGCTAAAACAAACTATTTGCACTATTAGTCAGTGATGTGATGTAAAAAAAACATTACATTTTTAATTACCCATTAAGAAAATCCATTATTTTTCCTATTACGAATTTTGTATCAAAACCACCAAGAATGATGACCCTTGACCCTTAATCCTGTATGATTGTCCTCTTTCTGACATTAGCCAATGAAAGTAATACATCAACAAGTCCTCCAACTCTACGACCACTTATGTCGTTTGCACCATCCCTTGAATACAACCCACTGGAGCATTTTCTAAATTAGTGCCCCTGATGGCAGCAGGCAATATCACAGAAACGTTTGACTCAATGCATTGTGGGTTTATTAATCTGCATGGCGATCACGGCCAATTCCAGTATGTTATGAAATTGTATAATGTAAAAATGTGATAAAAGATCTGCCATTGCTCCTTGCAGATCCTCTCCAGTTCTGTCAGGTTAGATTTCTGCCATGTTCAGGTCTCTCCAGAGATGCTCAACTGGGATTTTTCTCATTAATGTACACACAGCACCCCACATTGACAGAAAAACACTTCACTTTCAGGAAAACTGAAATATCACATGGTCCTCAGTATTGAGAGCCTTTGCTCAGTGTTTAGTAGAAGCACCCTTTTGACCTAATACAGCCATGAGTCTTTTTGGGAAAGATGAAACGTTTTTCACTCCTGGATTTGGGGATCCTCTGCCATTCCTCCTGCAGATCCTTGTCACATGCCTGTCCTGTCTTGAGTGCACATGTGGGTTTGTTATGTTGAGCATGTGTCATTGTCAGATCCCTCCCCCTTGTCATCTTATTAGTGTTTATTGGCCCCACCTGTGTTCCCTGATTCCCTTTTGATTTCTTCCCTTTATAAGCTCCTTGTGTTTGTCAGTCTGGGTCGGATCGTTGTTATGTTGTGTAATGTCTGCGTCTTCCGTCCTCCCCGTGATTCTGTTGGTTTGTTTAAGTTTGTATTTATATTATTCTATTATGTGTTTTTCCCCCTCGTGGGTTTTGTTTTGAGTTTATGTTTTGTTTTTGTAAATAAATAATCTTTCTCCTGCACTTGAGTCCTCGCACCATTTTCCATTTCCTTTGTCTGTGACGTGACAGAACGATCCGACCCTACTATGAGGACTCAGCAGAGAAGGCCTCCTTCGGTGCCAGTTCCGGGGGTCCCGAGTCCGGGAGCCCTGAGTCCAGATATGGCCTGGAGGGCTGTAATAGGAGGCTTTGTGGTGGCAGTCCTAAATGCTTGGGAGAAGCACAGGGTGTCATCAACAACTCCGGTGGTCCCTGTGTCGGTGGATCGTGCTCCGGTGGTCCCCGTGTCGGTGGATCGTGCTCCGGTGGTCCCTGTGCCAGTGGATCGTGTTCCGGTGGTCCCTGTGCCGGTTGATCGTGCTCCGGTGGTCCCTGTGCCGGTGGATCGTGTTCCGGTGGTCCCTGTGCCGGTGGATCATGCTCCGATGGTCCCTGTGCCGGTGGATCGCGCTCCGGTGGTCCCTGTGCCGGTGGATCGCGTTCCGGTGGTCCCTATGCCGGTGGATCGTGTTCCGGTGGTCCCTGTGCCGGTGGACTCCGTTACGGTGGTCCCGAGTCCGGAAACGGCCTGGAGGGCTGTGATGGGATGCTTTGTGGTGGCAGTCCTGCATGCGTGGAAGGAGCACAGGGCTTTATCCGAAGCCCCGGAGGCAGTTCCGGTGGTCTCAGTTCCGGCGGATCGTGTTCCGGTGGTCCCTGTGCCGGTGGATCGTGTTCCGGTGGTCCCAGTTCCGGCAGATCATGTTCCGGTGGTCCCAATGCCAGCAGATCGTATTCCGGTGGTCCCGGTGCCGGTGGATACTGCTGGACTGGAGAAGTTTCCCCAACGCCCTGCCTGCGCCGCTGAGGCGTCCTGCTCTCCGTGCGCCGCTGAGGCGTCCTGCTCTCCGTGCGCCGCTGAGGCGTCCTGCTCTCCGTGCGCCGCTGAGGCGTCCTGCTCTCCGTGCGCCGCTGAGGCGTCCTGCTCTCCGTGCGCCGCTGAGGCGTCCTGCTCTCCGTGCGCCGCTGAGGCGTCCTGCTCTCCGTGCGCCGCTGAGGCGTCCTGCTCTCCGTGCGCCGCTGAGGCGTCCTGCTCTCCGTGCGCCGCTGAGGCGTCCTGCTCTCCGTGCGCCGCTGAGGCGTCCTGCTCTCCGTGCGCCGCTGAGGCGTCCTGCTCTCCGTGCGCCGCTGAGGCGTCCTGCTCTCCGTGCGCCGCTGAGGCGTCCTGCTCTCCGTGCGCCGCTGAGGCGTCCTGCTCTCCGTGCGCCGCTGAGGCGTCCTGCTCTCCGTGCGCCGCTGAGGCGTCCTGCTCTCCGTGCGCCGCTGAGGCGTCCTGCTCTCCGTGCGCCGCTGAGGCGTCCTGCTCTCCGTGCGCCGCTGAGGCGTCCTGCTCTCCGTGCGCCGCTGAGGCGTCCTGCTCTCCGTGCGCCGCTGAGGCGTCCTGCTCTCCGTGCGCCGCTGAGGCGTCCTGCTCTCCGTGCGCCGCTGAGGCGTCCTGCTCTCCGTGCGCCGCTGAGGCGTCCTGCTCTCCGTGCGCCGCTGAGGCGTCCTGCTCTCCGTGCGCCGCTGAGGCGTCCTGCTCTCCGTGCGCCGCTGAGGCGTCCTGCTCTCCGTGCGCCGCTGAGGCGTCCTGCTCTCCGTGCGCCGCTGAGGCGTCCTGCTCTCGCCGCACCTCCCTGGCGCTCCCTGCACTGGCCGCTCCACCCAGGAGTTCTGCTCTGCCCGCGCCTCCCCGCCCTGCTCTACCCGCGCCGCCCTGGCTGCCTGAACTTTCCGGGCCGCCCCGGCCGCTTGAACTCGGTGGGCCTCCCGAACTCGGCGGGCCGCCCTGGCCATTCGAATTTTGTGGGCCACCATGGCCTCCTGAACTTTTTGTTTTCCTTGTCCTTCCCTTGTTTACCCCTCCCTTGTCGGTTCCTTCCTGGTCTGTCCCTCCCGTCCCACCCTGGTCTGTCCCTCCCGTGCCCCCCTGGTCTGTCCCTCCCGTGCCGCCCTGGTGTGTCCCTTCCGTCCCGCCCTGGTCTGTCCCGCCCGTCCCTAGTGGAGCGTCTGGTAGCCGCTCCTTAAGGAGGGGGTAATGTCACATGCCTGTCCTGTCTTGAGTGCACATGTGGGTTTGTTATGTTGAGCATGTGTCATTGTCAGATCCCTCCCCCTTGTCATCTTATTAGTGTTTATTGGCCCCACCTGTGTTCCCTGATTCCCTTTTGATTTCTTCCCTTTATAAGCTCCTTGTGTTTGTCAGTCTGGGTCGGATCGTTGTTATGTTGTGTAATGTCTGCGTCTTCCGTCCTCCCCGTGATTCTGTTGGTTTGTTTAAGTTTGTATTTATATTATTCTATTATGTGTTTTTCCCCCTCGTGGGTTTTGTTTTGAGTTTATGTTTTGTTTTTGTAAATAAATAATCTTTCTCCTGCACTTGAGTCCTCGCACCATTTTCCATTTCCTTTGTCTGTAACGTGACAATCCTCTCCAGTTCTGTCAGGTTGGATGGTAAACGTTGGTGGACAGCCATGTTCAGGTTTCTCCAGAGATGCTCAACTGGGTTTAAGTCAGGGCTCTGGCTGGGCCATTCAACAACAGTCACGAGTTGTAGTGAAGCCACTCCTTCATTATCTTAGCTGTGTGCTCAGGGTCATTGTCTTGGTGGAAGGTGAACCTTCGGCTCAGTCTGAGGTCTTGAGCACTCTGGAGAAGGTTTTTGTCCCGGATATCCCTGTACTTGGCCACATTCATCTTTCCCTCGATTGCAACCAGTCGTCCTGTCCCTGCAGCTGAAAAACACCCCCACAGCATGATGCTGCCACCACCAGGCTTCACTGTCGGGACTGTATTGGCAGGTGATATTTTCTCCACACATACCGCTTAGAATTAAAGCCAAAAAGTTCTATCTTGGTCTCATCAGACCAGAGAATCTTATTTCTCACCATCTTGGAGTCCTTCAGGTTTTTTTATAGCAAACTTTCATGTGTCGTGCACTGAGGAGAGGCTTCCGTCGAGCCACTGCAGTGATGGTTGACTTTCTACAACTTTCTCCCATCTCCCGACTGCATCTCTGGAGCTCAGCTACAGTGATCTTTGGGTTCTTTTTTATCTCTCTCACCAAGTCTTTTCTCCCCCGATAGCTCAGGTTGGCCGGACGGCCAGCTCTAGGAAGGGTTCTGGTCGTCCCAAACGTCTTCATTTAAGGATTATGGAGGCCACGGTGTTCTTAGGAACCTTAAGTGCAGCAGAAAGTTTTTTGTAGCCTAGGCCAGATCTGTGCCTTGCCACAATTCTGACTCTGAGCTCTTCAGGCAGGTCCTTTGACCTCATGACTCTCATTTACTCTGACATGCACTGTGATATTTCATTTTTTCTTTTTTAACAAATCTGCAAAAATGTCAACAAGTCTGTGTTTTTCTGTCAATATGAGGTGCTGTGTGTACATTAAGGAGAAAAAAATGAAATGTTTTCTGCTTTTCTACATCCATTCGTTGTCATTTCCACAACACCCAGTCATTTCCACAACCTCATAACCTTTTAGAAAATATGTATAAAATTGTAACCACTCATAAAAAAAATTCTGCATAGTTTATGGGATAATGTTCCACTTAATGTAATAACACAAGTAGTTATGAAATGCATCTAAGCAATGCAATATTATATTTCAGGCTGTGATGGATGTAAGCTTTGTGCTTGGGCTTCATGACAATTAATTTACTCAATCCACAAATCTATGGTAATTGCAATATTTACATTTACATTTATGCATTTGGCAGACGCTTTTATCCAAAGCGACTTACACTGCATTCAAGGTACACATTTTACATTATTGTCAATTCTTATATTATAGTCTCTTCAATATAGGTATAAATATGTAAAACTATGTGTGAAAGTGGTCTTACACTGTTAAGAAATTTTGTATATCATAATAATTTTAAATAATAATCAAATATTTACATGTGATTGAAATTACATGTGTTCGGTGCGGATCGAAAAATATGTCAAAACCCCCCAATTTGTCTTATAATGTAAGTGCGTTCTCTTATGGATCATTAAAGTAGACCAGTTATAGTTAACTATTAGATTGTGACAATTTTGATGTGAACACTTTTCCCCCCCTCAAGATCACAAGGCCAAAAGTGCCTGTAGTTGAAGAACCACCTGTTATTTTAATGCGCCAGACCTATTCTTTATTGAGCCATCAATCAAGACTACTTCACCTAAATACAAGCACACACCCTTGTATTCTCATATACACTAAAATATATTCCTAACATCATGTTGGTGGTATGTGTCAAAGGAACATCCACATCCCAGCAGAACATTGGCCAAAGCATCACACTGCCTCCGCCGGCTCGCCTTCTTCCCATAGTGCATCCTGGGGCCAAGTGTTCCCAATGGGCACCCTGACTGGTCAGAGGCTATGCCGCCCCATACGCACCAAACTGAGCTGCTCTGTGTATTCTGACAGCTTTCTATCAGAACCAGCATTAACTTCTGGAGCAGTTTGAGCTCCAGTAGCTCGTCTGTTTGATGGGACCCCACGGGCCAGCCTTCGCTCCCCACGTGCATCAATGAGCCTTGGCCGCCCATGACCCTGTGGCCGGTTCTCCACTGTTCCTTCCTTGGAGCACTTTTGAAAGTTTTGATAGATGGCACACACTGGTCTCTCAGTGATCAGAGTTGTTTAGCACAGGGGTTTTCAATCTGGGTTCAAGGGGTCACAAGGGAGGGAAAACTAAAATAATAAAAATAATAATAAAAAATTATAAGACTAAAATAAGTAAATAATTAGATTAAGAAATAGTTGAAAATAATAAATATACATAATTTTTATTTAAAAGTTCAAATTAGATTAAAATAAATAAATAACGTTTATTAGTATACATATATAAAAATACATAAAAATGAAATAAACAGATAAATAATACATTAATATTGTTAAATTACTAAAATTATTCTCGGTAAGTTACATTGTTATTGATAAGTAACATTATTACATTAGAAATATAGAAAAATATAATAATGTAACTTAACAGAAACTAATTTTGGCACGTATAGTCTAAAACAACAAAGATGTTTTTTTTTTAATTCACAATTTTAACTTAAAACATTGGTATATAAAGTTAAGCCTTTATGCTGAATGCAGCCATTTGGGTACTATTATTGCCATCTAGTGGCTACTGAACAAGTTTAGTTTAGTTTAGTTTAATTTATACCAACATAGGTCACCAGATGTCACCAAACTCATCACATTTTTAGGTTTTGGTTCTCTCAACAAACTGGAATAGTTTTTTTTTATTGAAGTTAAATTACTGTTAAATATATAAAATAGATATATTTTACATAAAAATATGGTACTTTTAGTGGTAAATAAATTCAAAAATACAACATAAATAAAAAAACCCTGCATAGATTGATATTTTTTATATTATTGAACATAGGCTATTGATATAACATTTTTGGAGGGATCACACATCAGACCCTCGTGCCCTAAAGTGTCCACGAAGGACCATAGAAGGGCTGTTAAATGAAGGTCTTTAAGATTGATGGCTTTTACATTTTAGAATGGGGTCCCTAATAAGAAGGCAGATTATATTTGGGGGTGCATGGCATGATGTGAGAGACTGAAAGCTGGTTTACAGCCGCTCGTCATGTGAGTGTTGTGGAGGCGGCGCGGCTCAGTCAGACTCAGGGCTGATGTTCAGTCATCATGGGCTGCTGTTGCTTCTGCTCGGAGGGTCATAACTCTGACTATTTATGATGTTTTACGGTAACAAATGGAGATATGTCTCAGGAATTAAGGATTGGTTTCTCTCAACTTTCGCTGTTTCTGATCCGCGCCTTCAACAACACTTTTAACACTCAACTTCTCATGCTAGCCGAAGCTAACTCAAATCAATGCCAGATTTCCCAGTCTTCACGAGGATCATGATGGGAATTTTACTTTATTCCAATTCGCTTTTATATTTTACCTTATTTTAACGAGATACGAGAATATATGAGGTTTTCATTTCCTGCATCCAGGGAGTTTAATATGAATTCCTCAGTGGATTTATCGCTGAAGAAAGCGCTGAAAACTCCTCCGACGCGACGAACTGCCGAGGTAACGTTAAAAACACACACAACTTCATCACGACTGCGATTTCGATTCATTCAGTGAAAGATTCATGAGCTAACTTCAGTGTTAATACATACTTTATGTGTTTCTGTAGTAGCTGTGATGGTTTGTTTTGGTTCCCTAAGTGATGTTTTTCTATTGTTTATGATGATATTTGTAGTACTGACAGATGTTCAACTATTACACCGATTCCTCAGTTAATCACAGTAGAATATTTGATTAATAATCTCAAGTCATTTATTAATGACAGAAATCAATGACAGTCACCAGGCTGTGTCTCAAATCATAGTGAGCTGACTGACTAGACATCATTTCCGGGCTTCACACTATTATGAATACACCCATTCACATCATAATAGTGTACATTAGTTTGTATCTGGTGATCAATTCAATCCCTGATGTGTATGCAGATGTTTGGAGAGAAGACTTTTGGCGGGCTAGACTTCAAGAAGTGTTGCCATGACCTCTTTCTAGTGTGTGCACATCTGGATCTGAGTGTTTTTAATAAGACAACACAAGTGGTGCATTATTATTACAAATGTTCATCGGCGTAAATCTGCGTCATGGTATTAAAAATCTGCCAAGTTTGACTTTAAGACATCAGTTCAAAGTGCAAAGGTTGGTTTTATTGCAGGGCTCAACAATTACAAATGTTTTGTTGATGTTTGGCAGGTAATTTTAACCTCCTCATACATGTTAACCAACATGATCTTGGTGACATCGGCACGATTTGCAACAAAACTAATAAAAGAAAACCATGGCATATGAAGCAGTTTTCAATGGCAACGAAAGTGCAAGTGAGCTGTTCGGTTTAGCTGGCCAAAAACTATGCCACATAGGTTATGGTTAGCTTACGGCCAAATATTGTCAAGCACTGAATTTGCATTGTTTCCCAACTTTTTGTTGATGAGTAAAAAAATCCCATGACAAACATGCACTGCTTTAAATAGTATATGAAAAGTATTACTCCCATTTAATGTGAAACTTAAGTCAGGTAGGAGCACAATAAGGACATATAGGTAGCTATATAATGCCATTGGAGATGATAAAACGAATTTAATTTACATATCATAGCTGTCTGGCTTTTATTTGGTCAGACATTTGTTGCATGTCATAATTATAATATTAACTTTTTATGAAAATCAATCTTGAATGACAATAATATGTGTTTTGTCCGTCATTAGAATTACATTTAATCAACTTACAGGATATAAAGTAGGGATGCATCGATAGGATTTTTTGGGGGCTGATACCGATTTTAACAAACAATCATTGGTGATTTCAATACCGATATTTATCACTTGCCATTTTAATTGAAATTTTGACATGAAATAGTGTTTTGATTGTGTTTTAAAGCAGCAAAGTAAAAAAAAAAAGATATTAGGGGGGGGGGGGGGGGGGGGGGTGTTCAGGTTTGATTGCCCCGAATATTGATTTCGATCTTGCTCCAGTATCAATTCATACTGTAGAAGGAAAAATACGTTTGCATTTTAGCAGTATTGTAAAATTTTCTTGGGTTAAATTATATTTGGTCGCATTCATTAATATTCACTTGTGTGTGCTTAAATAAGTATCTTTAAAAATATTAGGATGTATGTTTTAAAATGTCACATTTAAAGAAATCTAGTGTTTGATCACATCTAAGTATGTATTAAAAAAATAAATAAGTAAGCAGTTGTGATCTGCAATACTTTGTTAAGCAACCAGATAGGCCTACATGTATATTTATTAAAGAGCCATACAGGCACCTGATGGCATTACAAAGCACCATAATTAAAAATAATATTGAGTACTAAAAGATCTCCTCAAAATATTCAATAAATATTATTAAACTAAAATATTGAACATTTATTGAACAATAGTTAAGGTGTGTGGTCACATTTGACCACCAATCAGGAATACCTGAGGGCTAAATACCTGAGCAACATGATGATCTCCGTCATAGAATTACACTGCAAATATGGTCGGCCTAATGACTCTTTTTTTCTGGCGTTAACTCTGGTGTTAGCTGTGTTATGCCACATTAAGTGTGCCAAAACACTATTTGTTGTTTGAATTTCATATTAAAACTTAGACATTGTTTCATATCAAAAGCAGATTTGGCAACTTGAGTGTGTGGTTTACTTGGGCAGAGACAGAGTGTGTGTGTTATGCCAAATGTGTGAGAGTTGGCAACCCTGCAGGTCGAGTGGAACGCACCGTGTGTGTGTGTGTGTGTGTGTGTGTGTGTGTGTGTGTGTGTGTGTGTGAATGAATAACGATACGCAATATGTGGCGACAGGTGTTGATTCTGTGGCGCTTCGCCACAAATGAGTCTGTGTGGGAAACACTGATGCATAAATACAACACTGAATCAAGCAGTGCTTTTTAAGTAGTTTGATGTTAAATAACAATGCATATTTTTCACTCTATAAATTAAATACATGCATTATTATTACATTGAGACATAGCTAAATTCAACTGTACAACATTTATATATTTCTGTCCCAGTTACTTTGTTAAACTGAACTTTTATTTTGACGGGTTGCCGTGAAGACCTTCGAGTTTCTGTGTGTGTGTTTATGATATGATGATAGATTTTGTCTAATTAAATGGTAAAATGATTGATATTGACATTGAGATTGACATTGGTAAAATGTCCATATTGAGGCGGCTGAAAAACACAGCGTGTGTGTGTGTGTTAGGGAAATTAAATGCATCTGCTCCATTGATTCACACACAGAAACACGAATGATTCATATTTAAACAGTCTTTTTGTGGCTTAATATTCACCATAATTCAAGTGAATGTCTGACGTTTTATTTATTCACCAAAACTTTGACCAATTCCGTGATGTTCTGTGTTATAAATTCAGTTATTACTGGATTCCGTCTGCATCTGAATCGCGGAAATAAATATGTTATGTAAGTTATTAAGTCAGTAGAGTAGTAGTCTTTTGTTGTTTGATTAACATTAAAATGCAGACAGCACTGCAGCAGGAATATACAGAGGTGGTCGAAATTGTTGGTGGTACCCCTGGTAAATATGATCAAATATGGCTATAAAAAATAAATCTGCATTAGTTATCCTTTTGATCTTTTATTTAAAAAAAATCACAAAAATCCAACCTTTCATTGAAGAAAAAGAAGTGAAAATGGGGCGTAAATCCCATTATGAAATAAATGCTTTTCTCCAAAACACGCTGGCCACAACTATTGGGACCCCTAGAATTTTAAATGAGTAAAATATCTCTGAAGTATATTAACATTAATGTTTTTTAACACAATTGTCCAGCTATAATGTCTAGTTTCACAGGATTATAAAAACGAGGAAGCAATTCGAGAAGGCCTAATTTCCTTAATCATTCATCACAATGAGTGAAAGCACAGAATATAGCTCTGATGTGCAGCAAAAGAGTGTTGAGCTTCACAAAATAGAAAGAGGCTGAAGGAAAACAGCTAAAGCATTGAAATCCCCATTTCCACCATCAGGGCAATAATGAAGAAGCTCCATTTAACTAAAGATGTTACAAATCTGCCTGAAAGAGGATGTGTGTGTAGATCGTCCTAATGCACAAGAGGAGGAGAGCTCAAGTGCACAAAGACTCTCCAAGATCACAGATGGAGAATCGCAGAGATTAGTTGAGTCTTGGGGTCAGAAAGCCTAACAAAAATTAAACCCTACAGCACCACATGTTGTTTGGGAGGGATTCAAAAAAATCATGCAGAAACAAACTCCAGCATATTCAGTGGTCAGACAGGACTGGCAATTCAGACGGGACCTGCTTCTGTGGTCAGATGAAACTATAAAAGAGCTTTTGGCAGCAAATCTACCAGAAGGGTTTGGTGCAAACAGGGATAAAAAGTACCCCATGACCATGGCTAAAAATACAGCGGGATCTTTAATGGTGTGGGGCTATTTTTTGCTGAAGGTCCTGGACTTCTTGTTCAGAGACATGGTGTCATGGACTCTAGCGAATACCAACAGGTAAAAAATCAAAACCTGATGGATTCTGCTAGAAATCTTATAATGGGCTATGGTTTAAACTTCCTTTAGGACAGCGATCCAAAACAAACATCAAAATCAACACACAAATGTGTCAATAAACACAAAATTAAGCTTCTGTCATGGCTGTCCCACTCCTGACCTGAACCCTATAGAAAGCAGGGCTGGCGTTTGCTATGGGCAAGCTACACTGTAAAAAATTATATGTTCAATAAGTTATGACAACATATGTTTTACTGTGCGTTCACACCGTCGGCGGCGAGAGCGGCAAGCTGGCCGGAAGTCATTCATTTTCAATGGGAGCCGGGCGGCAAGCTCCGGCGAGAGCGGCGCGGCGCGTCTTGGACGATTTGGGCGTCGAGGAGAGTTGAAATCAGCTCAACTTTATGGTAATGAGCTATGACGCGGTTCGGCGGCAACAGGCGGCAACCAGTCAGAATGTAGAAGGGCTCCGCTTGAGAGAAATCCAGATAACGCAGGCCTGTAAACTTTGGTTCCGACCACATTAGTTCCCAAGCAAATTGTAGGAGAGGTTGATCATTGCTGTGCGGGTTTCCCTATCATTTATGACAAGATCATTCATAATGATGTGTAATTTGTTAAGAAGTCACGCAACACTATTTTACAGGCGCTAGAACGCTCGTTGTTCAGCGGGTGTGCAATTAATTCTTACTTTCACATTTAAACGATTTCATGAAGTTAATTTATACCCTACTTGTGGTTAGTATATCCATCAACATGCTTTTTTGATTTGCGGCCTCTTTAAATACAGTTTAAAAAAAGAAAAAACATTCGATCTACGTCAGAGCGGCAGCACGTCCACGGAGCTTTCTACAGCGTCGTTGTCAGAGCGGCAAGAGCGAATTTTGACGCTCTCGCCGGCGGTGGTGTGAACGCACGGTTAGTGTTGTCAAAAATATCGATATTTCGATATTTATCGATACTGGAATATCTGAAACGATACGATTCTTAGTTTTTACAGTATCGATACCAGCTGCGCTCTCCTCTCCGACCAAAAGCGAGTTGACACACACCGGCATATACTCACTCAGCCCGGTTAACCTCTGAGCACGGCGAACGCGCGTTCTGCTGGACTTTTTCCTCATGACAGTGTGTTAGTGTTAGTGTGTGATCGGTCTGATTTTCGCGCGGGATTGCACATAAATTAATTCTACTAATCCCCGCAGATTTCGTGCTCACATCTGAAGCGCACACACACAGCCTACCGTAATAAAGCCGCCTCTGACATGATACAAGTGCAAACATTTGCTTCTTTTTCCAGCTTATTATTGGTCAAATACACTCAAAGAATTATCAGTGCACATCTGGAAGAGTATTAACGTAAACACAGTCGCAAACAGTTCAGGAAGAACGAGTAACAGATCCATTCGTCCGTTAGTCTTAAAGGGACTGCAGTCATTTGTTATTCAAACTACAAAAAGACAAACGATCAACTGCTCTTGACTGATCAACTTGTGTAACTTTAATAGTTTCATCTGTAGGCTATTGATTTTTTTTACAAAGAACATTATCCAATGTTGTTTTAAATGTAATTACTATGCATTTTTTTATTCAGTTTCTTATCTGAATGTTAGACCTACCTGAAAAAATAAAGCAGTCTGTTTAATTTGTATCTTCTATTCTATTGCATTTATTTGTGCTATTGTTTGTAATCTGTTTATTTGTCCTTATTTTATTACTGTTTACTCGTCTTTTTAAATTCAATATACCATTCGAAATCAAGCTTTCTTGTGCTGTGTGTAACCTATTGCAACACAATTACCCCATTGTAAAAAATACATTGAGATAATTTTAATAGTAATTGATCAACTGATCAATAATTGTTCAACTCAAAACGATGCCCAACCCTAAGGAACATGCTGGCCACATTCATTTTTAGTAAAAAAATAACAATGAATAATAACAAGTTCTGTTGTCATATTAAGCATCTTATCTTTTTTTTTTTTTTTTACTGTGGTATCGATTTAGTATCGATATATCGATATTTTAGTCTGGTATCGTATTAAAGTCATAATTTTGGTATCGTGACAACACTAATATGTTTTTACATTGTTTTAACTCATCAAAATAAGTTAAGAAATGTTAAACTTGTTTTTATTAGTTATACAAGATGTAACTCATTTTTTAAAGTCAGTTTAACATAATTTAAGTTGAAATAACTTAAACATCCAAGTCGATTGTACTGCAAAAGTTCAGAATTTGCCTTTTTTGTTACAGTATGGGAGGTTGCCTAGGGTGACAATAGTGTTTGGGCGCGAGCGCGCTCTAGTGCCGCCCATTACTTTAAGCATTGAATCGGAACAAGCGAAAAACAACATGTTTATTAAACCATGATCATCATAGGGCACCCCCTCAGCCACACGTTTCATTATTCATCAATTATTAGATTGAATTGATGGTGATTATTGATTATTGGTTCAGGCGTTAGGTCAGGCAAGTGCTCATCCCTTGCGCGTTCATCAAAAATGCGGCATCTAAACCCGCGGATGCACAGGGGCGGGAAAAGAGAAAGGAAGAAGATCAAAAGAAAGTCGAGTAAATTATAGAGATTAGTCTTCTTATCTCAGCCAATAAGTTATCAAACAAAATAAATGTACTTATTATTATCAATATTATCAACTAATATTGGACGTTCAATTTCTGTCACTAAGCTATCACTTGCTAGCTTTCTCCCGTATTACTACGCATTACAAACATAACTTCACTGACAATAATCTACAATAACCTACATGGATGTAATTTAAATATCAAAGTCCAGTACGTTATAAATGTGGATAACGTATCATATGAATGCTAGTTATGAAAAGGACAAATACTCTCTACATGGCCGTCGGAAGCAAATCAAAAGTGGGTCCTCTCTCTCAGTTTATTTAATTTTTTTTCTGGAGTAACGTTAGATTAAACAGAAATATACTGTCGTTTACTAAACGATTTATTGGGACAGACAAAATTACGGAAATTACCTCGTTCTTTACCGCGGCTATAGTGTAGGGGTTCGAGACGCATGTCATCAAGTTTTGACGCAAACTAGGCCTGCACGATATTGGAAAAAAATTACATTGCGATATTTTTTTCCCCAACGATATATATTGCGATATTGAGAGCCATCAATCCAGGCTAAAGTCAATAATTACCATTCCGTGATATTAATAATTTCACTAATAAGCAAGCCTCATTACAAGTGACAAAAAGAAATGTTGGAAAATATGTGTAAACATGAAACTAAACCTCCAGTAGGTGGCAGCAGGTGACCGTCTTAACAAGTGAGTCACTGAGTCGTTCATTCAAACGCTTCATTCGAACGCTGAATCGTTCACACTTGTTGCTATGAGTGAGACGTGTTAGGGTCTGCTATGAACGATTTTCACTGCTGAAATAGAACAACAACACTAAATATTGCATCTAAAAATGTAAGTGACTAAGTGAATGTTAATTTGTTGTTTATGGAGCTGTCATATCAGTGTCATTTACAGTTGTGATGGTCTTCAGGAAAACGCTCGAGTGTTGTGATTTCTCCTCGAGAGGCTGCACGAGGGAACAGCGCGACCTTATTATCATCAGTTCATTATATATTATCCACAATCGATCGCCACTTACACTAAATAAATGCACAAACATTCTTGCATTTTGGTGATTCGCTAGTTATTTTTTTGTTTTAATCAGGCTCTTGTCCGTCAGTCAACTAAAATTCTCTTTCACTTGTCCCTTCAAAACACCCACATGTCCTGGACTAGCGTTAATGTCGAGCCCTGCTTTGTATTCATCGTAAAGAGATTTGTTGTGCCGTTTTAAGTGATCAGACAAATTGGTGGTGTTTTCTTGTTTTGTGGCCACAAGACACTCCATGCAAAGTACCTCTTTTTGTTCAACATCCTCCTTTATGTAGCCAAAATAGTCCCAAAAAGATCATTTCTGGTACGAACCTTTTTCCCCCTATTCGGATCCTCATTTGTCGCGCATTTTAGCCGGGAATGTTTGGCGGTGAGCAGCGGCACAGCGAACCAATCACTGTGCAGGCACGCTGAACGTGCATGTCACTCCAGCAACACACTCGTGTTTACTGTGTGCTTCCTTAATACACCATGGGCTACTACCATAGACCGTAAAAAAATACTACTACCCTTCACATCGCATGTTCCGGCGATGTGACTATCGCACACGTGCACATCGCGATGTCGATGTTAAAACAGAATATCGTTCAGCCCTAACGCAAACCAATCAGAGGTTCGAATCCGCCTTTTGCCACACACGCTCTACTCCCTTTTCCCATCACATATCCGATCGGAAAGGCATTTATTTTCAATAAAAATTGAGAAAATATTAGAAAGTGGAAATAAAGAGTCTAACGTGTTTAACAAGAAGTGTTTCTTGGTTAGGAGTAGGTACTCCATCTCGGCTAGGGCAACCAAAGAGCTAGAGCCGGCCCTCATAGAAGATGTGTGGCTGAACTGAGGAGAAGAAGCACCAGCATTGATCTGGGAATCTGAAGGATCTGGAGAGAGTCAGTGGAGGAACGGGCTCTGATCTCTGGTCAGGGGTTCTCCAAACTCATCAGGCATTATAGGAGAAGACTCAGAGCTGTTATCATGGGGAAAGTATTTAATAAAAGGGTGCCAACAATTGTGGCCAGCGTGTTTTGGAGAAAAGCATTTATTTCATAATGTGATTTACCCCTCATTTTCAATTCTTTTACTTCAATGAAAGGTTAGATTTTTGTGATTTTATTTTAAAAATAAAAGATCAAAAGGATAAACAATGCAGATTTATTTGGGGATCATATTTACCAGGGGTACCAACACTTTTGACCACCACTGTATATTATACTATTGGATTATGATGTTACACATCTCAGTGCCAGTTCATTAATACCCCATCGGTTTGTTATGTCAGCCTTTTTCATGTTTAGCCGATATGCAGATCAAAAATCAGACAATAAATATCGGCGGCCCATTCATCAGTCCATCTAATATAATGTTTATTGTCGTTATATGGGCATTCAGTTTTTTACTCAGATTTAACCCAACTATTGTTTAAAAATTACTGTATGGCTGGTTTGAAATGAACTCAAAATAGGCTGGAAATTAAAAATCAGATAATTACTAGAGGCAACAATAATAATCAAAAGGTGAACATTTATTAATCAGCAAATTGATAAATGTTTATCGTTTAATTATTATTCAAAACGTATTAATAATCAAAGCACCTTCATTTATAGAGTGCTTTTTACAAGTCCAATAGTGTCAATGTGGGATGCCATAATCCTCAATATAATATTGAACCGTTCAGTACGGCATTCACAGTTCATTACGCTCTTGTGAATTGCATTTTTTTTCGGTTTTGCTTTTAATGTATTATTTCTATTTCTCTCCGTTTGAAATATTTCTCTGAGTTTCTTTCGGCTGTGTTTGAGTGTGCCTGCGAGTCTACGCGCTGAGATTATGCACTAAAGTTAGGCGGTGTTTGGCCGTTATTCACAATCACCAAAGTTCATTATTTGCCTGCGTTTTAAAGCCTTGAAAAATATCTTCTGTCGTTTTACTGATCTAGTAAATGCATCTTGATTTAAGAATTGTTAGATATTGAGACAAGAAACGAGACAGAATGACTGACTAAGAAGAGCTTGTTTTGCAGTGTTAGCAACCGTAACTAAGGAGGGCGTGGCTTAGTAAAGGGTCAATTCTGAAACCCATATCAGATGTAAATATTCATCACTTCTTCAAAAATGTGCTTCATTTCAGAGAATAATAATAATATTTGAATTTGTTTTTTATTTGATCAGGGAAAATGCACAGAAAAAACATTAGTATAAAAAAGAAGAGATGTCATGTGCCAGGTTATAGCAAAAAATGCTAATTTCCACCCGCAGTCCCTGTCCCTGCTCTGTCCGTCATCGGCTAAAGCCCGCCCTGATGATCTCATTGGTCAGTTTCTGTTGATTATCTGTCCGTCATCGGCTAAAGCCCGCCCTGATGATCTCATTGGTCAGTTTCTGTTGATCATCTGTCCGTCATTGGCTAAAGCCCGCCCTGATGATCTCATTGGTCAGTTTCTGTTGATCATCTGTCCGTCATCGGCTAAAGCCCGCCCTGATGATCTCATTGGTCAGTTTCTGTTGATCATCTGTCCGTCATCGGCTAAAGCCTGCCCTGATGATCTCATTGGTCAGTTACTGTTGATCATCTGTCCATCATCGGCTAAAGCCCGCCCTGATGATCTCATTGGTCAGTTTCTGTTGATCATCTGTCCATCATCGGCTAAAGCCCGCCCTGATGATCTCATTGGTCAGCTTCTGTTCTGCATAATTACTCCTCTATGGATCAAGTTCAGACCGAACCCGAGCTCAAATTTTGTGGGCGGGGCTGAGTCCGGCTGGCCTCCAGGCTAGTTTAAATATCTAATAATTCTTAAATCAAGATGCATTTACTAGATCAGTAAAACGACATCAGATATTTTTTCTTGTTTTGTTGAAAATAAAATCATAATGAAGTGAGTTTTTGCTTAAAACAGGCAAAATGATCTGCCAATGGGGTGAGAAAAATAATCTTATAAGGACCTGTCATCTTTCCTCAGATCAGTGTGTGTGTGTGTGTGTGTGTGTGTGTGTGTGTGTGTGTGTGGGCATGTTTTTGTGACATATGAGGACACAAATGTGTATAATGCCATGGGTATGACACAGGTATTACAGGAGAGGGTGAAATATGAGGACATTACCCATGGCCCCACTTTACAAAAGGCTTATAAATCACACAGGAGGAGTTTTTATGAGAAAGTAAAAATGCAGAATGTTTAGCGGCAGTGTGTGTGTGTGTGTGTGTGTGTGTGTGTGTTTTAGGGGTAGGGGCTGTGTAGGGGGATAGAAAATACAGTTTGTACAGTATAAAAAACATTGGAATATATATGTGTGTGTATGTTTGTGTGTGTGTCAGTGTGCGTCTGTGCGTGTGTGTGTGATATAGCCCACATGTGTGTGTTACACACACAGATGCTCCAGGCGTGGGCGGTTCCCAGTGCAGGAAAGCACACTCACGAAGTTCCTGATCAGACTAACACACACACACACACACACACACACACACACACACTGCTCCAGCTCTCGTTGCTCTGATAGCAAGTTTCCAGATGGGTGTGTCGATTGTTACGTAAGAGAGCAAAACAAATATTCCCTGTCTCGATTTCCATAGCATCACGCCGCCGCCTCGTCCCTCGAGCTGCTTTGCCTGATGGGAGTTTGATGGTGCGCTCAGATGTGGTGAACTGCTGAAGAAATGAGTTACTGCACTAAAAAAAAATTGGTGCTACTTGGCACTAAAAGTGATCTTGGCTTGTAATCATAGGGGAACCGCTTTTGGTGCCAAATAGCACCATCTCTTAAAAGGTGCTCTACAGCCGCTTCGTCAAATGAAGAAACCATCAGAGGTGCCATATCGCATTTATGTCTTCTAAACGGCACCAACAGTAGTTCTTTCGTGTGTAAAGAACCCTTAAAGGGGCTTGCACTGCAAAAAATCTTCAAACTAAGATTCGGCGTATTGATTCATGATTCAGATCGCCAAATTTCAGCAGTTTGACACGCGATCTGAATCATGAATCAATACGCTGATTCATTACCGTTTGAATCGTTCTAATTCAGTGTCTGTCCAGATTGAGGGCTGTTAATAGATAATGCTGAACCAGGTAATGTCCACAAGCCGTGCTGGTTAAAGACAAAAAGGACGTGAATGAGGTCAAACCTGAAATGTTCGTTTTGCATTGTTTTGATCTGGAGGCATGCTGGGAATGTGAGTGGCTCTTTATTGATACCGTGTGTGTGTGTGTGTGTGTTTGTGAATACCCAGTCCATGTGAATGATTTCATCACCAGGGAAATGGAGCGATTCTTGACAGGTAAAATGTCAGTGTAGAGCTGAAGCGGATCCTCGAGTAACTCGAATTCAAAACAATCATCGAGACACTGCAAAAAATGCTCTTCTTATTTAGTATTTTCGTCTTGTTTCTAGTCTAAATATCAAACAATTCTTCAATTAAGATGCATTTACTAGATCAGTAAACTGACATAAGATATTTTTTCTTGTTTTGTTGAAAATAAAATCATAATGAAGTGAGTTTTTGCTTAAAACAGGCAAAATGATCTGCCAATGGGGTGAGAAAAATAATCTTGTTTCTGATTGAAATCTTGTGTCTTGTTTCCGTCCCAAACAGAAATAAGATTATTTCTCTCACCCCATTGGCAGATCAGTTTGCCTGTTTTGCTTGATCTTTTATTTATAAACAATGTTTACTTTTAAACAGCCTTTAAATGTTACGTATTATTTACTTATAATGGTCAGTTTTAGGTTAATATAACTATATTACCATGTCAAGCAAAGAGTTTTTGGTATTTTAAATATTGGCATTACATTTTTTTTGTTTGCTTACATTGATGTTAAACTTATATTGTCAGATTTGTGCCATAAATGTTTGCTAAAGCACTGCTGGTCACTTTCAGAAGTTGGAGCGACGCTTTCTTTACCCAGAGAGAATGTGAAACACAAAGGGTATCATTCTCAGTTTTTAAATATTTAAAAAAATATATAAATTGATTTTACACACTAATAGTAATATCGTATCGCATTATTTAATAAGGTATTCCATATCGCATTTCTCTTCAATATCACACAGCCCTAGTTATCACTATAAATAATAAACTTGTTAATTTTTTTTTTTTAAATAGTTAAAATAAAAATAAAAAACATTTTGCCGTGGTATCAAAATAGGTACAGAGAACCGTAACATTTTTATGGTATTGGCACCGACTACTGGAACTACTACTACCCTCATTCAGGTGTAAACATTTTTGGATAGTTGTTAATAGGAGAATTATGATGCATTATTTCTGAATGTAATAACAGAATGCAACTTGTCTGTGATTTATTTTTCTCACTGTCTCTTAACAATGCAATGTTCAGTGGGATTCAAAACCGAGTTGCTTAATGTTGTTCTCAGCGCTCCGTTCAGAAGCTGATCTCTGATGGTCTGGGGTTCATGAGTGTGTGTGGCATGGGCAGCTTACACATCTGGAAAGGCCATCAATGCTGAAAGGTGTATCCAAGTTCTAGAACAACAAATGTCCCCATCCAGACGTCGTCTCTTTCAGGGAAGGCCTTGCATTTTCCAACATGACAATGCCAGACCACATCCTGCATCAATTACAACATTATGGCTGTGTAGAAGAAGGATCCCGAAAAAGAAGAAGAAAAGAAATAGAAAACATTTGGTGCATCATAAAGAGGAAGATGTGACAAAGAAGACCTAAGACAGTTGAGCAGCTAGAAGCCTGTATTAGACAAGAATGGGACAACATTCCTAGGGCCCTATAATTTCCGCGATCACGGAATCGCGGACGGAATCGCGGAATCTGCATATAAACGCGGAATCTGGTGTTAACGCAGATTTCCCCGGAATTGTACATATTTGTAATGAAATTCTGTGTCGTGTGGGTGGAGAACGTATGTCTGAGGAAAGTGCAGACGGGGGGAAGCAAATCTCCGCGACACAACCCCTCCCGTCATTTCAGCTCGCCCTTCAAAACAATGGAAGTATGGCGAAGTTGGTCTCCACGGCTCTGCTTTCGGCAGCGAAAAAGTTAAGAAACTCGGCGCTAACGGCGGTTTCACACTGCACGCGCAGGCAGCGCAGAAGCTTTGCGTATGGAGAGCAGGAGCCGCGCGCTCATTGTGCTCAGACAGCATTGGTCGCGCGCGCACCAGAACCGCGGCTCGTGTATTGCACAGACAGACAAATATTGTCCATTCTGTCAGATTTTCCGGTGTTCTGCTCGACCCCTGTCATCTCGTGCTTTGATTTATAATGGGCACATTAGGCAGCAATGCATATCTGCTGCAAATGCGACCGTTTTCCCCTCTGTTCCAAACATGCATTTAACATGCTGTAGCCTATGGGTAGTTTACATGATAAGTAACCTTAAAGTTAAAATTAAGCATCTAGTTTTAATCATTTAAAGAGGCCTTTGAAGTTGGGGGAAAAAACTTCAAGCAGTGTTGTGTTTTCGTGTATTTTTATTTTTCACAGCTCTGGATATCATAATGGTGATTGTTAAACACACAGAACAATTCACTACATGATTTCATGGTGAAATGTTATTTTTTAATGTTAATTTTCAGCTTTAAATGTTTTACTTAATAGTACTGTATGTAAAAGATGATTCTTATGATTTTGTTTTTTTTAGTTCTTTTTAAAAAAAAATACTTGAAAGAAAAAGCTACTGGAGCACTTTCATTTTAACTTATATAAACTATTATAATTTATTTTACGGGAAAGTTTAAAGCTAATAACCATTAATATTTGAAGTATTTGAAGTGCAGTGTTATGCCAAATATCATATTTGTCCTAAAAAGTAAATGTGATGTTTGTTACCTCAGTAAATTTAAGGTCATTCCTATTTTTTGTTTTATGTTCTATTATATTAACATTAAAATCACACTCTTTTTTCACCAAAATAACAGTAAAGGGTAAAAAAAACTGAATTGCCAAACATTTTAACGGAAAAAAATGAATCTGCAAAAATTAAAACGGAAAAAACGGAATTTGGGAAAAAATAAAACGGATTTTATAGGGCCCTACATTCCTATTCCTAAACTTGAGCAACTTCAGTTCCCAGACGTTTGCAGACTGATATAAAAAGAAGAGGGGATGACACACAGGGGGAAACATGGCCTTAGCCAAACTTTTTTGAAATGTGTTGATGCCATGAAATTTAAAATCAATTTATTTTCCCCTTAAAATTACACACTTTCTCATGTTTAAACATTTGATATGTCATCTATGTTGTATTCTGAATAAAATGTGGAAATTTGAAACTTCCACATCATTGCATTCGGTTTTTATTCACAATTTGTACAATGTCCCAACTTTTTTGGGAATTGGGTTTGTACTTTACATTACTTCTGAATGTAATAACCGAATTCAACTTGTCTGTGATTTATTTTTCTCACTTTCTCAACAATGCAATGTTCAGTGGGATTCAAAACGGAGTGGCTTTATGTTGTGATCTGAATTGTATTGCATCACAAATAACCTGATCAGCTCGAGACTGTATCGATCCTCAGGCCTCGAGTCCGAATAGGCCGCGGTCACACGTTTTGGCCTGATCATTACTGTGGGCGTTTGTGCTGCAGTGCATTGTGGGATTAGTCACGCTGGACTCTTAAGCATACTGCGACAGGTCAAAGCATGTAAAGAGTGTGATTTGCATTCAGTGTTTCCCATGCCCTGTGGCTCACTGAAGCCTTTGCTCAGCGTTTTCTGAAGCGCTTTCTGTTCTGTTGATCACATCGATTGAAAGGCTTTAACCCCTAAACAAACGAAACCCATAAAGCATTCATAATAGAGGCGCACCTGGGATGTGTCCACAGATTCTCTCTCTCTCTCTTAAATTAATGTTGAACATTATTGTCATTCTCTAAAAGAAGTCATCTAACTAAACGTCCTATTGATTATACAGGCATTTAACACACCGCTCGATGGTGCGGACAGTGCTGAAGACATTCAGTGTTAAACTGATGTTAAAGCCATCAAAACATGACAGAGATTCACGCTATACAGCAAAAAGAAACACGGAGATGCTTCAGAGAGCTATAGTGAATGAGAGAACACACACGCACACACACACACACACACACACACACGCACACACACGCACACACACGCACACACACACACACACACACACACACACACACACACACACACACACACACACACACACACACACACACACACACACACACACACACACACACACACACACACACACACACACACACACACACACACTTCTTATCAGGGGCTGAAATGGCCTCAAACTGAAGGTATAATTGCCCAGTTAAACCAATCTATTACGACTCTTGATTAAAGTGAAGTGTTAATTACAGCATTACATTAGATCTGCTTTTTTGTGCATAATGCAGCTTTGTTGATTATAATGGTTAAAGCTTATGCATCAGTCGAGCAGCAGCGTAATTACGTAAGTGTTTTAAAGGCGCTGAATGAAATGATAGTGTGTTGATTTCTGTTCAGATGTTTATTTATCCAGGTCTCTGAATGGAGGTTTTGTGGTGAAGCCCACAGTGGCCGCTCTGTTCAGGCATGAGCTGAGGAAGTGTTGGGCATTGTCATATTAGTCAAAGTCCCATGGTGCACTTTTAAGCTCAAATTCACAAAACTGTGGGTATAGTGTATAAATAAATGTGTTTAGGGGTATGGATGTATGTTTGTTTTCTGCTTCCTTAATGCAGTACTTTGACACGCATTTCATGATTTGATTTTGATTCAGAAGGCTCTATGCCGAATGTCAAATGAACAAACAGGGATAAACATATACTCTAATATTCTTCATATATACTAAACATTTTTATTTATGCAACAATCAGGCATACACAGAATAACACAGATTACAGGTGAAGTGTCTAACACTGATGATCTCTTCATCTCCTGTTAGTGGGCGGGATATATTAGGCAGCAAGTGAACATTTTGTCCTCAAAGTTGATGTGTTAGAAGCAGGAGAAATGGGCAAGCGTAAGGATTTGAGCGAGTTTGGCCAGATTGTGACGGCTAGACGACTGGGTCAGAGCATCTCCAAAACTGCAGCTCTTGTGGGCTGTTCCCGGTCTGCAGTGGTCAGTATCTATCTAAGGACCAGTGGAGAACCGGCCACAGGGTCATGGGCGGCCAAGGCTCATTGATGCACGTGGGGAGCGAAGGCTGGCCCGTGTGGTCCGATCAAACAGACGAGCTACTGGAGCTCAAACTGCTCCAGAAGTTAATGCTGGTTCTGATAGAAAGCTGTCAGAATACACAGAGCAGCTCAGTTTGAGGCGTATGGACCAGTCAGGGTGCCCATTGGGAACACATGGCCCCAGGATGCACTATGGGAAGAAGGCGAGCCGGCGGAGGCAGTGTGATTTATTTATCCTTCAATATCTGTACCACGTCTAGTTATTGTGTTACTGATGTGTCTGATTTAATCCTATTTACTGGTTGCCAGAGTATGTAACAATGGTTCCCTTTCAGTCGGTCACGTTCGACGTACGTCGGAGTGACTGACGAATTGGGACGTACGTCTCCGTTCCCTCCTTTAGAGAACGAGGGTTACATGCGTAACCGAGACGTTTTTGATCTTTCGTGTTTTCACTATAATTTTAATGCAGGGGCACGTTAAACATTGATATGGCAGACGTTAGCCAATCACAGGGATTGCTAGTCCTACTAGATGTTGATAGGGGCTGCCCAATATATCTAAATTATTGAAATATGGCAAATGTATATATTGCAATATGCATATTGCAACGGCACACAATATCTGAATGATTTTAATAGGCTACTTCAACATTGTTAAAAGTGTGTTTTAGGTCGACATGCCTGTTACTGATGTGACTTGCTTGACGTTAAAAAGAGTTATGCAATAACTTGTGAAAAATGACTCCTTGCAGTCTCACGCTGTCTGACACCACACACACACACACACACACACACACACACACACACACACACACACACACACACACACACACACGTTGGTCTATGTGGTTTACAGGGACTCTCCATAGGCGTAATGGTTTTTATACTGTACAAACCGTATTTTCTATCCCCTTACGCCGCATTCACACGGGGCGTAGGCGTTAACGCTTCCCATTTACTTTGAATGGGTGACATCATCCGTTGCCGAACTGAATTGTGGGTTCCGTCGCGGCGCTTCACTCGCGTTGCAAGCGGCAGAAGTTGAAGATTTCTCAACTTTTCAAGCGCCAGCGCAGGCGTCATCCAATCAGATCGCCGTATGCAAATATCCTACAGCAGACGCTAGCCAATTGCGTTCATTACTGCTCCGTGAACCATCCAGACCATGGACCGTTACGCCGCATTCACACGGGGCGTAGGCGTTAACGCTTGACGGAGGGCGTGGCTGAAGCTGGGTGCTGACGCGATCGTCATAGTGACAACAGCCAATCACATTAACTTGCCGCTTGGACCAAAACACAACACAAAAAAGCGCCTTTTTTGGTTGTATGTGCGAGTGCGATTGCCCGTGTAGTTGTTGTCAGCGCACTGTACAGGTGCACGAAGCTGTTAAGTACATTAAATCCTGAAAAAGCGCCGACAGCGGGAAGAATATCACGTAGTGGTCCAGGAGCTGCGTCTGGATTTTTAACGGTCCATGGTCTGGATGGTTCACGGAGCAGTAATGAACGCAATTGGCTAGCGTCTGCTGTAGGATATTTGCATACGGCGATCTGATTGGATGACGCCTGCGCTGGCGCTTGAAAAGTTGAGAAATCTTCAACTTCTGCCGCTTGCAACGCGAGTGAAGCGCCGCGACGGAACCCACAATTCAGTTCGGCAACGGATGATGTCACCCATTCAAAGTAAATGGGAAGCGTTAACGCCTACGCCCCGTGTGAATGCGGCGTTAAAAATCCAGACGCAGCTCCTGGACCACTACGTGATATTCTTCCCGCTGTCGGCGCTTTTTCAGGATTTAATGTACTTAACAGCTTCGTGCACCTGTACAGTGCGCTGACAACAACTACACGGGCAATCGCACTCGCACATACAACCAAAAAAGGCGCTTTTTTGTGTTGTGTTTTGGTCCAAGCGGCAAGTTAATGTGATTGGCTGTTGTCACTATGACGATCGCGTCAGCACCCAGCTTCAGCCACGCCCTCCGTCAAGCGTTAACGCCTACGCCCCGTGTGAATGCGCAGTTACACTGCCCCTAAACCTACCCATCACACACACACACACACACACACACACACACACACACACACACACACACACACACACTGCCCCTAAACCTACCCATCACAGGAAACATTCTGCATTTTTACTTTCTCAAAAAAACATAATTTAGTATGTTTTTAAGGCCATTTGAATTATGAGGACATTTGATATGTAAACCACATTATAGTGTAATACCAGTGTAATACCCATGAAGTTATGCAAATTTGTGTCCTCATAAACCACATAAACAGGCTCACACACACACACACACACACACACACACACACACACACACACACACACACACACACACACACACACACACACACACACACACACACACACACACACACACACACACACACACACACACACACACCATGACCGAAATGAGCGGACAAGCCGTCTTTCTGAAAGCATGTGATCCCTTCAGTTCTGTTTCGTGTCTTGTTACACACTCAAACTACCAAATACACACACTAATTTTTTTAACATACATTTGTGTGTGTGTGTGTCTCGTTTAGGACCTGAACACCATCTACGCTCATCTGTACCACATGGACGTGCTGTCTCACCTCAGGGAACATCAGCTCAGGTGAGACTGTAATCCATCAAAACAGCCACAAAACACTGTTCAAAATGTTGGTTTTAATGTTTTTTACTTTAAAGTTTAATCAAAAACACAGTAAAGCAGTGAAATATTCCTCCAGTGTCTATCAGCTGTTCTCTATGTGAATATATAGTAAAGTGTAGTTTATTTCTGTGATCAAAGCTGAGTTTATCATCATTACTGCAGTCTTCAGTGTCTCATGATCATTCTCTAATCACTCTCAGATGAGGATCTGATGATCAACACACTTATGATTATTATCAGCCTTGAAAACATTTTCTGTGGAAACTGATACATTTTATTAGTAGAACTTTAATAGAAAGTTCAAAAGAACAGCATTTACACTGCAAAAAATGCTCTTCTTACTTAGTATTTTTGTCTTTTTTCTAGTCCAAACATCTAAAAATCCTTAAAATAAGAAGTATTTACTAGACAAGCAAAAGTAATTGTCTTGTTTTGGGAAAAATAACTCAAAATGAAGAGAGTTATTGCTTAAAATAAGATAAATAATCTGCCAATGGGGTGAGAAAAATAATCTTAATTCAAACAGAAAACAGGATTATTTTTCTCACCCCATTGGCAGATTATTTATCTTATTTTAAGCAAAAACTCTCTTCATTTTGAGCTATTTTTCCCCAAAAGAAGACAATCATTTTTACTTGTCTAATAAATGTTTTTTAATGTAAGAATTTTTTGATATTTTGAATAGAAACAAGACAAAAATACTAAGTAAGAAAAGCATCTGAAATTGAAAATTTGTAACATTATAAGTGTCTTTTCTGTCACTTTTGAGTGAATTTAACTGTCCTTGATGAATAAAAGTATTAATTTCTTAAAAAACAACACCTTTCTCCCTCTGCCTCTGTGTGCTACAGGTCCATGTGCATGACGGCCAGATATGAGCGGTACGATGCCAATCACGTTCTCTTCTAGTAAGTGCATCTCTAGCCTGATCTTTTAATGCCAGGTGACTGTGGGGCAGGGTTTGTGTTCAATCGCTTCGGGGAAAAACACTAACACTAAAACCATTAAAAAAACTTAAAGGCACAGTATGTAAGTTTAGCCACTAGAGGTCACTTATTCAAAACAAGGGCGTAGCTTGATGGCACCTTGATTTCGCTGAACCATGGGAGTTGATGTCTTCTACTTTGAGACTTGTTCACACTGCAGTGAGCGAGATCATATTAGGCATGGTAAAACATGGTACTCTGTGCGGTAACTCAACAACACCAGATATCTGTCCATCAATGATCCAAACAGTGTCTAATAAAACACATCAGATATTGAAGCGGCTTTGGTGTTACTATGCAAAATTACACCGGAGGGTAACGCGTGTATGCTGTCATTAATAGGTGATTAAAATCGCTTATTTCCCTGGATTTACATTCATGGAAACATTTGGGATACTGCAAGTACAAAAGTCAACAAAATATATAACACTGTTCGAGTGGTTTTGGATATTTTAATCTAAGATCTTGCATATTGTGCCTTTAAGCGTATTTTATTTCTGCTAGTCACCAAAAGCAGCATTTCTCATTTTTAAGTACTAAAATAGCTGAAAACTAAAACTTAAAGGTTAACTACACCACTGGCAAAATGTGCTTTTTATAAAAGTTGGCTGCCTATAGAGTAGAAAGGCATAAAAAAAATAACTACATGGCTAGAGAAAACTGAAAAAAGGCTGATGTCATCCTTTTTGCCAAATAGGTAGGAAAATGTCAACACCCATAAGACCAAAGATTGCTTGATATTCCCAAAATGAATAATACCAGAGGTATATATTCCTGAAGGACAGGCAGAGACGTCCTCAGCGGGTACATGAGCTCTGAACGGCCTGGAGCTCAATCTCCCAAAACCTCTAGACAAATGGTCAGATATGTGCTTGTTTATTCAGGCTTTCAGACATGGTCGTCCACACACAGAGAAAGCACCCTACCTACGGGATCTGCAAGCCCAATACTGACGGGACATTTAGAATAAATGCAGCAAAAGCAGTCTGTTTTCTTTGCATATTTTAATATATTATATATATTATAACTCATTCTCTTTTTATTTATGATGTATGATCTCTTAATTATCAGACACCCCACTGGCTTTCAGAGCTTTTTATAAAAGTGCATCTGTCCATCATAAAAGCTCATCTATCCATCATAAAAGCTCATCTATCCATCATAAAAGCTCATCTATCCATCATAAAAGCTCATCTATCCATTATAAAAGTGCATCTATCCATCATAAAAGCTCATCTATCCATCATAAAAGCTCATCTATCCATTATAAAAGTGCATCTATCCATCATAAAAGCTCATCTATCCATCATAAAAGCTCATCTATCCATCATAAAAGTGCATCTATCCATCATAAAAGTGCATCTATCCATCATAAAAGCTCATCTATCCATCATAAAAGCTCATCTATCCATCATAAAAGCTCATCTATCCATCATAAAAGTGCATCTAATTATCATAAAAGCTCATCTATCCATCATAAAAGCTCATCTATCCATCATAAAAGCTCATCTATCCATCATAAAAGTGCATCTAATTATCATAAAAGCTCATCTATCCATCATAAAAGCTCATCTATCCATCATAAAAGTGCATCTAATTATCATAAAAGCTCATCTATCCATCATAAAAGCTCATCTATCCATCATAAAAGCTCATCTATCCATCATAAAAGCTCATCTATCCATCATAAAGCTCATCTATCCATCATAAAAGTGCATCTATCCATCATAAAAGCTCATCTATCCATCATAAAAGTGCATCTATCCATCATAAAAGCTCATCTATCCATCATAAAAGTGCATCTATCCATCATAAAAGCTCATCTATCCATCATAAAAGTGCATCTATCCATCATAAAAGCTCATCTATCCATCATAAAAGCTCATCTATCCATCATAATAGTGCATCTATCCATCATAAAAGTGCATCTATCCATCATAAAAGCTCATCTATCCATCATAAAAGTGCATCTATCCATCATAAAAGCTCATCTATCCATCATAAAAGCTCATCTATCCATCATAAAAGCTCATCTATCCATCATAAAAGTGCATCTATCCATCATAAAAGCTCATCTATCCATCATAAAAGCTCATCTATCCATCATAAAAGCTCATCTATCCATCATAATAGTGCATCTATCCATCATAAAAGCTCATCTATCCATCATAAAAGTGCATCTATCCATCATAAAAGTGCATCTATCCATCATAAAAGCTCATCTATCCATCATAAAAGCTCATCTATCCATCATAAAAGCTCATCTATCCATCATAAAAGTGCATCTATCCATCATAAAAGCTCATCTATCCATCATAAAAGCTCATCTATCCATCATAAAAGCTCATCTATCCATCATAAAAGCTCATCTATCCATCATAAAAGTGCATCTATCCATCATAAAAGCTCATCTATCCATCATAAAAGTGCATCTATCCATCATAAAAGTGCATCTATCCATCATAAAAGCTCATCTATCCATCATAAAAGCTCATCTATCCATCATAATAGTGCATCTATCCATCATAAAAGCTCATCTATCCATCATAAAAGTGCATCTATCCATCATAAAAGCTCATCTATCCATCATAAAAGCTCATCTATCCATCATAAAAGTGCATCTATCCATCATAAAAGTGCATCTATCCATCATAAAAGCTCATCTATCCATCATAAAAGTGCATCTATCCATCATAAAAGTGCATCTATCCATCATAAAAGTGCATCTATCCATCATAAAAGTGCATCTATCCATCATAAAAGCTCATCTATCCATCATAAAAGCTCATCTATCCATCATAAAAGTGCATCTATCCATCATAAAAGTGCATCTATCCATCATAAAAGCTCATCTATCCATCATAAAAGCTCATCTATCCATCATAAAAGCTCATCTATCCATCATAATAGTGCATCTATCCATCATAAAAGTGCATCTATCCATCATAAAAGCTCATCTATCCATCATAAAAGCTCATCTATCCATCATAAAAGCTCATCTATCCATCATAAAAGTGCATCTATCCATCATAAAAGCTCATCTATCCATCATAAAAGCTCATCTATCCATCATAAAAGCTCATCTATCCATCATAAAAGCTCATCTATCCATCATAAAAGCTCATCTATCCATCATAAAAGCTCATCTATCCATCATAAAAGCTCATCTATCCATCATAAAAGTGCATCTATCCATCATAAAAGCTCATCTATCCATCATAAAAGCTCATCTATCCATCATAATAGTGCATCTATCCATCATAAAAGCTCATCTATCCATCATAAAAGTGCATCTATCCATCATAAAAGCTCATCTATCCATCATAAAAGTGCATCTATCCATCATAAAAGTGCATCTATCCATCATAAAAGCTCATCTATCCATCATAAAAGTGCATCTATCCATCATAAAAGTGCATCTATCCATCATAAAAGTGCATCTATCCATCATAAAAGCTCATCTATCCATCATAAAAGTGCATCTATCCATCATAAAAGTGCATCTATCCATCATAAAAGTGCATCTATCCATCATAAAAGTGCATCTATCCATCATAAAAGCTCATCTATCCATCATAAAAGCTCATCTATCCATCATAAAAGCTCATCTATCCATCATAAAAGCTCATCTATCCATCATAAAAGTGCATCTATCCATCATAAAAGTGCATCTATCCATCATAAAAGCTCATCTATCCATCATAAAAGCTTATCTATCCATCATAAAAGTGCATCTATCCATCATAAAAGCTCATCTATCCATCATAAAAGCTCATCTATCCATCATAAAAGCTCATCTATCCATCATAAAAGTGCATCTATCCATCATAAAAGCTCATCTATCCATCATAAAAGCTCATCTATCCATCATAAAAGCTCATCTATCCATCATAAAAGCTCATCTATCCATCATAATAGTGCATCTATCCATCATAAAAGTGCATCTATCCATCATAAAAGCTCATCTATCCATCATAAAAGCTCATCTATCCATCATAAAAGCTCATCTATCCATCATAAAAGTGCATCTATCCATCATAAAAGCTCATCTATCCATCATAAAAGCTCATCTATCCATCATAAAAGCTCATCTATCCATCATAAAAGCTCATCTATCCATCATAAAAGCTCATCTATCCATCATAAAACCTCATCTATCCATCATAAAAGTGCATCTATCCATCATAAAAGTGCATCTATCCATCATAAAAGCTCATCTATCCATCATAAAAGTGCATCTATCCATCATAAAAGCTCATCTATCCATCATAAAAGTGCATCTATCCATCATAAAAGCTCATCTATCCATCATAATAGTGCATCTATCCATCATAAAAGTGCATCTATCCATCATAAAAGCTCATCTATCCATCATAAAAGCTCATCTATCCATCATAAAAGTGCATCTATCCATCATAAAAGCTCATCTATCCATCATAAAAGCTCATCTATCCATCATAAAAGCTCATCTATCCATCATAATAGTGCATCTATCCATCATAAAAGCTCATCTATCCATCATAAAAGTGCATCTATCCATCATAAAAGCTCATCTATCCATCATAAAAGCTCATCTATCCATCATAAAAGTGCATCTATCCATCATAAAAGTGCATCTATCCATCATAAAAGCTCATCTATCCATCATAAAAGTGCATCTATCCATCATAAAAGTGCATCTATCCATCATAAAAGTGCATCTATCCATCATAAAAGCTCATCTATCCATCATAAAAGCTCATCTATCCATCATAAAAGCTCATCTATCCATCATAAAAGTGCATCTATCCATCATAAAAGTGCATCTATCCATCATAAAAGCTCATCTATCCATCATAAAAGCTCATCTATCCATCATAAAAGCTCATCTATCCATCATAATAGTGCATCTATCCATCATAAAAGCTCATCTATCCATCATAAAAGCTCATCTATCCATCATAAAAGCTCATCTATCCATCATAAAAGCTCATCTATCCATCATAAAAGTGCATCTATCCATCATAAAAGCTCATCTATCCATCATAAAAGCTCATCTATCCATCATAAAAGTGCATCTATCCATCATAAAAGCTCATCTATCCATCATAAAACCTCATCTATCCATCATAAAAGTGCATCTATCCATCATAAAAGTGCATCTATCCATCATAAAAGCTCATCTATCCATCATAAAAGTGCATCTATCCATCATAAAAGCTCATCTATCCATCATAAAAGTGCATCTATCCATCATAAAAGCTCATCTATCCATCATAATAGTGCATCTATCCATCATAAAAGTGCATCTATCCATCATAAAAGCTCATCTATCCATCATAAAAGTGCATCTATCCATCATAAAAGCTCATCTATCCATCATAAAAGCTCATCTATCCATCATAAAAGTGCATCTATCCATCATAAAAGCTCATCTATCCATCATAAAAGCTCATCTATCCATCATAAAAGCTCATCTATCCATCATAAAAGTGCATCTATCCATCATAAAAGCTCATCTATCCATCATAAAAGCTCATCTATCCATCATAAAAGTGCATCTATCCATCATAAAAGTGCATCTATCCATCATAAAAGTGCATCTATCCATCATAAAAGCTCATCTATCCATCATAAAAGCTCATCTATCCATCATAAAAGCTCATCTATCCATCATAATAGTGCATCTATCCATCATAAAAGTGCATCTATCCATCATAAAAGTGCATCTATCCATCATAAAAGTGCATCTATCCATCATAAAAGTGCATCTATCCATCATAAAAGTGCATCTATCCATCATAAAAGTGCATCTATCCATCATAAAAGTGCATCTATCCATCATAAAAGCTCATCTATCCATCATAAAAGTGCATCTATCCATCATAAAAGTGCATCTATCCATCATAAAAGCTCATCTATCCATCATAAAAGCTCATCTATCCATCATAAAAGCTCATCTATCCATCATAAAAGTGCATCTATCCATCATAAAAGCTCATCTATCCATCATAAAAGCTCATCTATCCATCATAAAAGCTCATCTATCCATCATAAAAGCTCATCTATCCATCATAAAAGCTCATCTATCCATCATAAAAGCTCATCTATCCATCATAAAAGTGCATCTATCCATCATAAAAGCTCATCTATCCATCATAAAAGTGCATCTATCCATCATAAAAGTGCATCTATCCATCATAAAAGTGCATCTATCCATCATAAAAGTGCATCTATCCATCATAAAAGCTCATCTATCCATCATAAAAGCTCATCTATCCATCATAAAAGCTCATCTATCCATCATAAAAGTGCATCTATCCATCATAAAAGCTCATCTATCCATCATAAAAGCTCATCTATCCATCATAAAAGTGCATCTATCCATCATAAAGCTCATCTATCCATCATAAAAGCTCATCTATCCATCATAAAAGTGCATCTATCCATCATAAAAGTGCATCTATCCATCATAAAAGTGCATCTATCCATCATAAAAGCTCATCTATCCATCATAAAAGCTCATCTATCCATCATAAAAGCTCATCTATCCATCATAAAAGTGCATCTATCCATCATAAAAGTGCATCTATCCATCATAAAAGTGCATCTATCCATCATAAAAGCTCATCTATCCATCATAAAAGTGCATCTATCCATCATAAAAGCTCATCTATCCATCATAAAAGTGCATATATCCATCATAAAAGCTCATCTATCCATCATAAAAGTGCATCTATCCATCATAAAAGTGCATGTATTTTTTAGAGGAGTCCATAAGTTTAAAAATTCCCTACATAAAGTAATACCTTGAATGGTTTAAAAGATATACCCATTTTAATTATGGTCATCTGCCCTCTTTTTCGAATTAAAAACCTGAGAAAATCGCTTTTAAAAAACGTTAAAAGCGATTTTCTCAGGTTTTTAATTCGAAAAAGAGGGCAGATGACCATAATTAAAATTTTTGTTGATATATTTGCATTTAAAGGGTTAAACTATTCATTTTACAGCTTAATTTGACCAAAGTCATTTGTGTATGTACCGGGATTATAGACCCTTTTACTGCCCACGTCATGGGCGTAGGTTTAGGGGGGGACGCTAGGTACTAGTCCCAATCAATATTTTAAGATGGCAAAATTGTCCCCACCAATATTTTAGCAAACTCCTTCGTGCTGCTATATGGATCGATTCCGTATCTTCCCGTATTTACAAGCAAAACGACGCGTCCCGCCGTATCAAACCAATACGGGACGCGATGCACAAGATTGGGTTTTAGCAGCTTTGCTGCCATAGCGACGGAGTCTCGAGAACATGCGCTGTAAACTTGCGCGCTTTTTTAAAAACATGTCGAGCTCGCGTCCACCGTTTAAACGCAAGATGATTTCCAGATATAGGGCTGAATAGGAAAAAAAAAGGTATCAGTGAGTCTGTCCAGTAACTTACGATGAACCTAAGACCAACTGCAAACTTTGCAGAGAAGCATTTCAGTGTCTCAGACTGTCTGACTGAAAGCAGCAGCGATGACGGACACATCCGTGCTTCTAGGTAGACCTATTGTTTTTTTAATGGATAATATATAAATATAATATTCCATACATTATCAAAGCTTGACAGACTTATTTTTCTAGTCATTAGACCGGTTAATTAATAGATTATAGCCTAATTAATGTTATTAATTTATAATTTAGCTATAGGCTATATTAATAATAAATAATCCTGTCATATAAAGTTTGACATTTAAAAAATATTTAGATAAAAATGTGACAAATAATTGCATAATAATATAGTCATAATAGTAAATTAATAAAGAAAATTTAATTTAATGTTTGAATTTCAGAACATTTTTTTTCAGTAAAGTGGTTACTGGTTCAAAATGACTGCTTAAAGAGACAGTGCACCCAAAAATTAAAAATCTGTCAATTTCCTTTTTAAACCTGTATACATATCTTTGTTATGTTGAATTCCTACCATGGAAGTAAATGGTGCCCCCAAAGCAGCCTGGTTACAAACTTCCTTTAAAATATCTTCTTTTGTGTTCAGCAGAACAGAGAAACTCATACAGGTTTGGAACATCATGAGGGCGAGTAAATGATGACAGGATTTTTATTCTTGGGTGAGCCATCCCTTTAAAGTGCACCAATATAGGCTATTAAAGAGTTCTTTAGAAATAAATAAAATAATCAAATGTAAATTAATATAAAATGTGTTCTGTTGCAAGTTTGCATAGGCCTACTTGATTCCATGTTTATTGTTGAGCTGTTGTCATTGATTAATTGTCATTCTTATCACTACTATCACTCTTTAAATGCCAAGTTCATAAATGATTTTCAAAAACTGATTCAAAACTGGTTTGGAAAAAAAACTTACAAACAAAATAACTTATTTTCAATATAAAAAGTGATTGTGCATGATTATATAGCATTATGGCTTTAAAATCAAAAAATGTGGTTATAATGGAAGTCAATGGGGCAAAAACAGCCACAAACAGTAAATGAGGGAGAAACAAACTGATCCTGTACAAAAACTAACAATGCATCAAATCTAAAGTTGTTACTAATCTTTGACATGCTCAATAATGTGATAAGATGTGATAATAAATCCAGTCCACAATCATTTTTTATATTGAAAATAAGTAATTTTGTGTGCATGTTGTGGGTTTTTTCCAAATCAGTTTTGAAAATCATTTATGAACTTGAAATTAAAGAGTATTTTGTCTTTTATTATTATTATGGTACTGGATTGGGCTGAAAAGCCTCATAAATTAATAATCGTTCATTCCTAAACTATGTTGCATTTCCATACTCAGTAATAAATAATAGACTATATAATCTGGGCAAACCTGTTGGGATGTCCCCACCAAAGCTGAGACCAAACCTACGCCCTTGGCCCACGTGATCAAAAGAGTTGCGTGCGCATTTTGGCAACGGAAGTGGTGTTGTTCCCTAGTGGTTCTAACGTGTGAGCAACTCCGAAAGTTTATCAAAACGGTTTCCCAGCATCAAAATGTCTGGCTGTTGCGTTTTCGGTTGCACTAATCGCTATTCCACCAATGGGCTTAAGTTTTATAGGACTCAGACAGGATCACGGCCGTTTCAAAAGAACCGGTGGCACCTGTGGCTGCAGGCGATTAATGCATTGATTGGAACGAGGACATAAAAATGCTTGCATAAAAAAAATTCATTTGTAAAACATTTACTGCATTTGAAACGTAATGCTTTATAATAAACCTCCCAACATTGGCTGCCACTGGTGTGTATAATGTACCCCCCCCCCCAGATTATCATATCAATAATCACAGTACTTATCAATTTCATTTGTAATGATTTAATAGTTTAATTGCAAAATAACCATCTACGAAATGTATGCAAGCAGCATAGCTGCTATTAAAGTACTAAAGCATTACAAAATTAAACTTTAAACAGAAGCGTGTCGACACATACGATCAATAACAACATAAAATGTAAGGAAAAGGATAAATGTATGTCTGTGTGAAGGATAAGAATAAATGTAGGAAATTGAATTGGACATTCTGTACATGCCCACAGACAACGCATTCATAAGCATCCAGTGATTTATATGCTTGTCTCGGGTGTACACGCTCGGTTTCTCGACTAAATACGTATATATCCGACCACTAAGTTATATCTGGCCATCTGCGAACGTCTTCTATCCACTCCACTATAGTACACGGATCTGGTAGCCGAATACCATTTGATAAAGTCAACTTTTTAAAATAACTTTCTCGGTTTGTGTTGCTTAATCCGCTCACGTAGCTTGACATGCTGCTGATTCTCGCCACAGTTTGTTTCCAAAATGCGCGCATACGTTGCTACGTCATCATTGTATACAAACAGTAAAAGGGTCTATTAGGAGGCCATGATGGACAGGGGGCAATGGGCAAATTTGGCCCTACTCTTTATCGAAGGACATCCTGGGATTTATAACGACCACAGAGAGTCAGGACCTCGATTTAACGTCTCATCCGAAAGACGGTGCTCTTTTGACTGTATAGTGTCCCCATCACTACACTGGGGCGTTAGGACCCACACAGACCACAGGGTGAGCGCCCCCTGCTGGCCTCACTAACACCTCTACCAGCAGCTCCTGGTTTTCCCAGTTGGTCTCCCATCCAGGTACTGACCAGGCTCAGCCCTGCTTAGCTTCAGTGGGAAACCAGTCTTGGGCAACAAGTGATATGGCCAGTGGTGGAATGTAACGAAGTACAAATACTTCGTTACTTTACTTAAGTACATTTTTCACGTATCTGTACTTTACTTAAGTAGAATAAATAGTGCATACTTTTAACTTTTACTTCGTTACATTTTGCAGCATTTATTATACTTTCTACTCCACTACATTTCTACAATGTTTCGTTACATTTTCTGATGAGTTTCAGGGCTCGAGATTAAGGCTTGCCCGGATAATAATATATAATGTACGTTATAGGCTAACGCTAATGAAGTGACGGTTGTGCTGTTGAGGCTCGCGCAGCCTCTCGAGGAGAAATGGAAACAAATCAGCCCCGCTCACACAAAGAAACTCAGCAACATACTGCATTAAAAATTCAAAATGTTTAGTTTTTATATTTTATAACAGTTAAAAAACATCACATGACACGACCAACGAGTGTAGTTTTCCTGAATACCATCACAACAGAAAATGTGACCCTGATTTCATTTGACAGTTCCATAAACTATTAATTAACATCAAGTCACTTACATTTTATTGATTGCTTTATTGCTTTTGTTCTATTTCAGCAGCGAAAATATTTCCACATCCGAACCATAACGTATTGCACAGAAACAGTGCGTTACTGAATCAAAGATTCAATGCCCTCCTCATAAACGACTGCCTCATTTATGAACGAATCAGCCGTTTGAACGAATCGACTCACTGACTCTCTCATAAGGATTCACCTGCCGCCATCTACTGGTGGTTTAGTTCACTTTTTTTAGTTAAAACAATCTCATAGCATTATTTAGTGCAGTTTTAATTTTCCAGTGTTAATTATTTAATTTGATTGGTAACAACCCTATTGTATCTTATTCTAATTTAATTTATTAATCAAATTTAAGAATATAAAGTGAAAGCTGAAGCAAAGCCTATATTTAATAAGATTAGGGGAAAATGTCCTTTATAAAAGGTAAAAATATCATAAATATGAAGATTTAAATACATCAAAGCTGATGAGAATGTCGCTTCAGAAAGATGGCATTTAACTTTGCAGATAAGCAGAACTGTAAGTCAGAAAGTAAACTGGGCAACAGATGGTCAGAACAATTACATTAACCCAAAACTAACTCAATTAAAACGCCACCGCTCATACTGTTCCCTCTTTTTAATTATTAGAATTAGACATTAAGAGAATAAATTTTTATACAAGTACTTTTACTTTTAATACTTAAAGTACATTTAAAATCAGGTACTTTTTACTTAAAGGGGGGGTGAAACACTCAGTTTCAGTCAGTGTCATGTCAATCTTGAGTACCTATAGAGTAGCATTGCATCCTGCATATCTCCGAAAAGTCTTTATTTTTTTTTATAATTATATAAGAAAGATGCGCTGTTCCGAGTCTTTCCGAAAAAAGCCGAGCGGGTGGGGGCGTGTCGTGTGGGCGGAGCTAAATAATGACGTGTGCGCCGCCGTGTTGAGTGCTGTCATCCCTAACAGCGGGAACAACTTTATTCAAACTAAAAATATGGCTTTTAATCAGATACAGCCATACATCTATGATCCGGAATCAGACCCAGAGGCTGCAGTTGAACAGGAGCAGCAGCAAAAACGACTAGAGCAGGACGTCTCTATGTGGTACAAGTTATACACTAACTATATAATATGCTTAGCGGCTTGTGTTATTTACATATTTATACTTGAATTATATCGTCGTATTTTTGTCTTTGAAGGTGTACATGTGGGAAGTGCAGTTGTGCACGTGTGTGTGTGTGTGTTTACGCGTGGTTTGTGTAGACAACACGGAATAGTAGCGCATTTGAATGAAGAAGCGCGCTTATTTAGTTCAACATATTTCCCCCCTCTTTGTGTATTGTTGTTTGGAGTGCTTTTACAATACACAAACATAAAGTTACACATATAGTGGCCAGCTAAACAAATGTACACGCACTACACATCGCATGCTCCATTGATCAATTAACTATACGTGATCATGTTTGGGCTACTTGATGAGCAAAAACACAGACATTTGAAGCAGTCTCACTCACCGCCTGCGGTTCTAACGTTGGGACCTTTATCGTTGGGACTGCTCCATCCTTCAGCATTAGGCGATCGGAAAATCCGGCGTCGAGCTGGGCCTTGTTTATGAAACAGTCGGCACCGAAATGCAGCGAACAGATATAAACATTCGCGCAACTCAGTTGCTGATCCGGAAAAGCAAATTACATCCACTGTTGCCTTACCGCGGGGTTTTGGGGAATCTGTGCAGGACTGTCTTGGTCTGGCAACCAAAAAAAACGCACTTTTTTGGTGACATTGTTATGTGCACATCACCTGTCCAGCATCCTACAAGCCAGCGCTTTGATGGGCATAGCCTGTTACTTTCGCTCTCTCCCTCTCTCTCTCTCAGGCTCTTCCGGTAGAATTGTCCGTAAGGCCCATACAAGGAAATTCCGCCCCCATTAACGTCAAAGGGGACGCATGATCTCAAAAAACTTGCCGAAACTTATGACTAACCGGAAGTAGTATTTTTGACAAAGAAATACTCCCATCAAACGTCCACCTTAACTTTTGAAACTTTGTCTATGTTTAGGATGGGATTCCAAGTCTTTAACAGTGTAAAAAGATCAGTATGCATGAAACAGCATTTCACCCCCCCTTTAAGTAGGGTTGTCGTTGTAGTACTTCTACTTTTACTAAAGTAAATATATTTCTGGTTACTTGTACTTTTACTTAAGTACTGAGATTCAGTACTTCCTCCACCACTGGATATGGCTGCTGGTTTTCTGGGGAAATATATTAAAATGAAGCAAGTTTTTGCTTAAAACAAGCTAAATGATCTGCCAATGGGGTGAGAAAAATAATCTTAAAGTGATGAGAGGAGTTGAGAAAGTTTACCAAACTCGCTGGAAATGAACATTGTCAACTTTAATAGTCATTTAAATACCTTTACTCAATTATCTGGACTTCAAAACTTGGGAGATTATTTTTGAATATCTGTTCTTTGAAATTAGCTAAAAATTATAAAAAAAGGGTTTTTGATTGTTTTTTTTTACACATTATTGGCCCGTATCTTAAAATAGAGCTTCAGACTCATTTCGCCAGATTGTGTCACATACAATTCTGGGAAGTACAGCAAGAAATGTAGCAGTTGGAATGTTTGGTAGACTATAACCACTTTTGCTTTCTCTTTTTTATTCTTTAAAATTTTCTGGGGACTCCTTCGAACCCCTGGGGATCCCCGGAGCTCAGTTTGAAAACCCGTTATAGATGATTTAGACAGTGACATCTCGTGAGTTCCTTTAATGAAAGTGTATGCACACTATACTGTCCATGTCCAGAAAGGGAATAAAAACATCATCACAGTAGTCCATATGAGACATCAGTGGGTTAATTAGAGTCTCTTGAAGCATCCAAAATACATTTTGTTCATCAATACGCTGATTCATAACCATTTTAATCTTTATTTGAGGATTGAAAACAAACGTGGAAGAGAAGACAATGCTGAATAAAGTTGTAGTTTTTGTTATTTTTGGACCAAAATGTATTTTCACAGCCACTGTGAAGCCTACATTGTGACTAACATTATATAAACATGCAATATCGTTGACGAAAAAAGACAAGTCTAAAATGTAGACTGAATGACACTTTAAGCAGAACATAGCAAATGGAAATTGCTGAAATACAGCTTACGTGTTTATTGGTGTTTTCAGATCATCTCGCGCGTGCGAGAGAGAGAGAGAGAGAGAGAGAGTGAGAGAGAGAGAGAGAGAGAGAGAGAGAGCGAGAGAGAGAGAGAGAGAGTGAGAGAGAGAGAGAGAGAGAGCGAGAGAGAGAGAGAGAGTGAGAGAGAGAGCGAGAGAGAGAGAGAGAGAGAGAGAGAGAGAGAGCGAGAGAGAGAGAGAGAGAGAGAGAGTGAGAGAGAGAGAGAGAGAGAGAGAGCGAGAGAGAGAGAGAGAGAGTGAGAGAGAGAGAGAGAGAGAGAGAGAGAGAGAGAGTGAGAGAGAGAGCGAGAGAGCTTGCATACATATGGTTGCCAGATTGGACATGTTTTGGTAAAACACCGGAGAGTATACGGGTTTCTTTCACAGAAAAGCTCTGTTTAAATTACTGATTTAAATTACTGAAATCTGGCAACCGCACAAACGCGATATCCTTCTCGCTTGCGGATGATCTGAAAACACCAATAAACAAGTAAGCTGCTTAAGCTGTTCTGCTTAAAGTGTCATTCAGCCGGTCTGTTCTGTCAGGACGGTCAGGACTCACGAGCCGCTTCACTGAACTGCTGTGAGCTGCTGAAATAAGCCAATCAGAGCAGAGCTCAACATTAATATTCATGACCCTTCCAAATAAGGCAAAAACAGAGCATTACATCCTAGGGACGATTTATAGGGTTGTAAAAGGACCTGTACAACTGGATCTGGACAATTTTTGCCCTTAATAAGCCACATACCCTCTATGTAGATATCAGAGAACAATTTAACATATTGTTAAAACTATTCTCCAAATACGCCACCTGCAACATGGATTCGGTCTTCTGAGCTTTTAGCATCGTGGCAGTTGATTTGATTACCATGTGCGAGGGAGAGATAGCAAAGACAGTTGAGTTAGTGTGAAGACAGAGAGAGTGTGTGCGAGGCAGGATCTCTCTGTCAGATAACATGAGCCCTATTATAAGCAGAAGTCATCTACATCACAGGTTTCGGGTGCGTTGACATTCACACCCCAGCCTGCCAAATGCTGGTAGATTTCAGCTGAAGCAGGTAAGGCAGCCGCGGGTGTATATAATTTCAGCCTACAGCCAATTGAAATGTCAAGACCAGGGATGGAAATTAACTTTTTTGTCCACCGGCCACTGTGGCTGGTGGATTTCAAAATCTACCAGCCACTCAACGTTTTTACCAGCCACTTTCTTGTTTTTAACCGACAATGTGTAACTGCATGTGAAAATTAATACTACAAGCTCTACAATACTTAAGCTGTTTATTTAATCTCAAATCTCAATGAAATACTGACATTTTTTCACTCTTATACACACACAAACCATGAACTGATATACATTTCATTAAATGAGTAGGGCTCTGTGTTCTCTCTTTTTTTTTTTTTTTACCTGGATGTGGCATTTGGATGATTCTTTTATGGCTTCCAGTTTTAGGTTTTTAGTACCAACAATGAAACTACTAGTTTTGGCATCTCCTGAAGCGTGTTGACGACACACCGAGCAGAACATTGTCAGTAGGGATGCATCGAAATAAAAATTATTGGCTGAAACCGAAGCACTAAAAGAAATTATGCCAATTATCCATTGCATTTATGGCTAATGCTATGACTGAGTAACTTTACTAAAAATCAAGGCATTGCAATTGCATTAATTAATATTAAAGTTTCAAATGATAAATCAATTACAAATTATGCAAATATTTATTTAGCACATTGCAACATCAAACAGTATAAAATAAAATTCAAAGTAAAATGTTTAACTTGATCTCACTCATGTGTACATTAAATAATAATGTACAGGTCTACTAGCCTACAGAAATGTAATAAAGTAATCAAATGTAAAATAACTGCATATTTAACTGTTTAAATGAAAGATTATTCCTTATTAAACTTACAAAAGCTATTCAATCAAGAGCAGTGAGTGATGTCCTTTTGTTTGTTTGACATTAAACATAGCAGTAAAAGCTACTGCCCCTTTAAGACCTAATAGAGGGATATGCGTCATCTTTCACGACTGTATAAAGTTCACTTAAGGCATATTCAGACTATGTCTGATAGAATTCTCATCAAGATGAACATGTTGGCACACTTTTTGTGTGAGTTTGTCCGTTTAAGCACAAGACTTGAAAGAGAACTCAATATTTGCGTTCTGTGAGACGGGTGCGCGCTTCCGGATGACAGTGACGGATCTTCTCTCAGTGCGCGCGAGTTATTATGGTTATTATTCGCGTCTTCTGGCACTACATCCGGGTAATGACGGCGAAAACGACTGGTCATATTCGGACATACATAGTGCGGCCGCACTCGCATTCACTGAACACAGTTTATAAAGAGGGGAAACAGTATGCTATTTTTATTTACCCGCCATGGTGGCCGGTAGGTGAAGCGAGTTTACCCGCCACAACGCAAAATCACCCGCATTTGGCTGGTGGCGGGTGCTAATTTCCATCCCTGGTCAAGACCATCGTAAGATGTTTGGTCTGGAAACTCCCCATTGACGGCTCAATCCGAGGGGCGGATAAACGATTGTCTGTCAAACTCCCTCTGCACGCGATAGGATAGCGCTACAACCAACCAGAGCAATGAAGGTGAAGCAGAGCTCGCTGACAGATTAAACATTCGCCGTATCCGGTCGGCTAAACTCTGAACACATCTTCCCTTTTTAAGAATGACTTCAGTGCCGTTCTTTGTTCTTTTCTCAGAGAAAAGCTTAACTCCAAGTCTTCCAGAGTCGCGGTCAAAGCTGATTCGAAAGACCGCCGTTCGCCAGTTTCTGTGTTTACTAGAAGCACGCAAACGCAACTCGGCCGTCGTCATTATGGCCCCGCCCACCGACTCTATACACGATGTGATTGGCCCGGCCAGAGTTTGGCGTTTGCAGCTCAGAAGGGGATTGAGAGTTGCTAGACGACACTCCCGGCCGATTAGATTTGCTGCCGCTAGGGTGCGTCTAGATTTCTAGGCTAGTCGTATCACACAATTACAATTCTGTATTGAATAACTTGCAGTTAGTGAAGGGAAGATAGGCAGAATCGCGCTAAAGGAGTCAAATGTCTATCGTGTGGAGTATATCTCACATGAACACAGTCGATTATGTCTTAAGCCGGGTGCACACTGTGCGATTTTGGCCACGATTTGGCCGTCTCAGTCAAATTTAGCAAATCCTAAAAGATTCCTCAGATCCTAGGCTAAAATCTGACGTCTTTGGTCGTTAGTTTGACATGTTCACCGGCCGCCGATTAATGAGCGCTGCGATCAAATTTTACCTCAGACGAAATTCTAGCAGTGTCAGAAGATTTGGCACAGAATCCTGCAGTGTGACTTCTCCTACGACGACCGTCAAATATCTCCGTTTTTCAAGACAAACTATGACCAAAACGAGAGCTGGAGATTTCTCTGTAGCCAGCATTTCAGTCCTGCGTGTAATGCAGCTCAACGTGTCATTGATTGGTATTAAACTCCGGACGAGTTTTCTTCGTCCGTCTTTAACGCGCCTTGACTATCGTGCAGTCTGACATTAATGACCGCTGAGATCTTACAGTGTGACATGGCTTACATCGACGATCATGTTCGTACAGTTTTACAAGCAACATTCGTAAGGATTTAGAAAAATCACGCAGTGTGCAGGACCCATTAAGTGTACGTAAACAGGTGGGTCATTTCTGGATATGTGTGAGAATATTACCTCCATGCATTCAGTAGCCCAATTAAATACCTGTCATTTATGTTGATCAAACAACAACTACAGACGTTAAATAAATGCATACATATTCAATAAACCCACTCGATCTGAAAAAAAGTTTTTTTTGGTGAATTACTAATTTACCTCTTTGTTCTTTATAAGCCTAAGAAAATAACATGTATCATTACATTTCTCATATTAGCATATGCTCATTTTGCCCACATCAATCAATCAATCAATCATCTTTATTTATATCGCGCTTTTACAATGCCGATTGTGTCAAAGCAGCTTCAGTGTTAAACATGACAACATTGCAACAAAATTAGATTTGGCTGTGCAGTCGTTCTGGAGTAAACAGTGATGTTATCAGCTTATTTTAATTTATCATATAGCGACAGTGATCTGTTGGCAGATCAGTCCCAGCTGTGTAGTCGTGATTTGGGGGGTCACTCAGCATTTTAAAGTTTAAAAGAGTTTTAAATCTTCTAAATCCAGTAAAATGACTCAAATTCAAGTAATTTAAGCATGCCAGTGTCAACTTTAATCCTATAACAGGGTGTCCACGGAGTCTTACAAATTATTAAAAGTTGATAAATCTGTTTTGGGAAAATGAAGACCCTTAAAAGGTATTAAAAAGTCTTAATCATGATTTTATGAGGTATTCAGTTTTGTTCAAACTTTGTCAAAAGAGTTTGACTCCAAAAAGTATTCATGAATATATTTATTTTCATCCCCATACGTATTAAAAACCAACTCAGTCTGAGATCGGCTCAGGAGACGTCAAGTATTTAGCGAAATGCGCGGTTAGGTGATTGTCGCCCTCCATACGTCGCTGAACAGATATGCAATATAAACGATACTAAAGTGCCCCAGGATAGAGGTTTTAATTCTACATTCGACTACAACTGTTTCTCAAGGTAAAGATTTGTGGCTGATTAGAACTTGAAGTGCGATGAGGTCTTAAAATATTTTGAGAAGGTCTTAAAAAAGTCTTAAAAAGGTATTGAAATTACCTTCAGGATTCCTGCATATACCCTGTATAAAAGGTAATTTGTAACAGCAAAATTGAGGCCAGTGAAAATGCTGAGTGGCTTTTAACTTTGGAAAACTGTTTTTGTCTTCCAGCTCTGACAGCATCTCCACCTGCTGGTTCGTCCTGCTCTCAGGCTCTGTGCTAGTGAAGGAGCACATGTATCTGGCACGATGCTGGTATGTGTGTGTGTGTGTGTGTGTGTGTGTGTGTGTGCACTGCAAAACATGCTCTTCTTATTTAGTTTTTTTTTTCTTGTTTCCAGTCCAAATATCTAAATATTCTTAAAGGGATAGTTCACTTTAAAATGTAAATTCTGTCATCCTTTACTCACCCTCAAGTTGTTTCAAACCTGTAAGAGTTTCTTTCTTCAGCTGAACACAAGGGAAGATATTTTGACGAATGTCAGTAACCAAACCGTTAACTGGAGCCATTGACTTCCATAGAAGAAAAACAAATACAGTGTAAGTCAATGGCTCCAGTTAACTTTGGTTACTGACATTCTTTAAAATATCAAGAAATTCATACAGGTTAGAAACACCTTGAGGCTGAGTAAAGGATGACGGAAGTTACATTTTAAAGTGAACTATCCCTTTAATTCAAGATGCATTTACTAAATCAGTAAACTGACATAAGATATTTTTCTTGTTTTATTGAAAATAAAATCATAATGAAGTGAGTTTTTGCTTTAAACAGGCAAAATGATCTGCCAATGGGGTGAGAAAAATAATCTGATCTGGTCAATGCATCTTGATTTAAGAATTGTTAGATATTTAGACTAGAAACAAGACAAAATGACTAAGTAAGAAGAGCATGTTTGCAGAGTGATTAGACAAATGAAAGTGTGCATGTAATGTCATAGAACTGATATATATGTGTGTGTGTGTGTGTGTTTCACTTCCTCAACATGCTTTTCATTTCTCTTTCCTCATTCCAGCATGAGACTTCCTAATTGTTCATAAAATCATGTTGTCTAGTGCTATAATCAGCAGGCCAACTACAGCTGTAGGCTAATTCAGTCTACTCTAGATAGTTGAGTTTTTCTCAGTCAGCACTGGTATTGTTAGCAGGGATGCATTTAGAGGTGCCGCTTCTCTGAAAGGGTGTAGTGTTGAGCTTTAGCGTCTCACAGAAACAAATCTGTACTTTTGTAACAACTTTACCTCACATGGGTTAGGCTGGAATAGCCTTCTGAACACGAGCCGTACACTGCAAAAAATGCTCTTCTTATTTAGTCATTTTGTCTTGTTTCCAGTCTAAATATCAAACAATTCTTAAATCAAGATTAATTTACTAGATCAGTAAAATGGCATTAGATATTTTTTCTTGTTTTGTTGAAAATAAAATCATAATGAAGTGAGTTTTTGCTTAAAACAGGCAAAATGATCTGCCAATGGGGTGAGAAAAATAATCTTATTTCTGATTGAAATCATGTTTCTTGTTTCCGTCCCAAACAGAAATAAGATTATTTTTCGGGGGGCACAGCCAACCTACAGGGACGTAACGAGAGCATTTTTTTCCAGTTTCAGATTTGTTTCAAGCACCAAAAAAAGTCCAATATTTGAAATAATGAGCATTTTATTTTTAGTTCTCATTTTCACTCTCTGTGGAAAACACTCCGTTTGAGGGGCGTGACCTCTTGCAGAAACTGCTGTGATTGGCTAACTTGGTTGTGCCGTATCCACGCCCTTCTTTACAGCATGTCATGTGTTTTGATACTCGAGATGGCAGTGCTTTGATAAAGCTGTTTGAGTCAGAGAACGGCAGAAGGGATTGAAACAAACGGGTATGTGCTGATTTTATTTGCAACACTCAAACAATGATACACTTATGTCAATCACATTAAATGCTGGTTTGATGTGTATTACACACTGTAACGCCAATTCTACACCGGACGATGCTTGGCATTGCTGTATCTGTCAATTAAAGATATTTTGAAAAACCGTCTGCATGTTAAGCAGAGGTGGAAAGCCATGTTACTGTAATTGAGTAGTTTTTCTGTGTAAGCCTACTTCTATTTTTTTAAAAGTATTTTTAAAAATCTGTAATTTTACTTTTACTTAAAGGGTTACTTCACCCAGAAATGTAAATTGTGTCATTATTTCCTCCTGTGGTTGGCCAGCCGTCAGACCTCCGCTCATCTTCACACACAGATGAAGATATTAGTGTTGAAATCCGATGGCTCAGAAAGGCCTTCATTGACACCAATGTCATTTCCTCTCTCAAGACCCATAAAGGCACTAAAGACGTCGCTACAAAGCCCATCTCACTACAGCGGCTCTACAATCATTTATGAAGAGGTCAGAATAGAGTTAGTGCGCAAAAACACTAAATAACGACTTATATAGTGATGGGACGGTTTCAAAACAAAGCTTCGAACCGTTATGAGTCAGTGAATCGATTCATGATTCGGATCGCGAGTCAAGCTGCTGAAATCACGTGACTTTGACGAATCATGAATCATTTCACTGATTCACAACAGTTCGAAGCTTTGTTTTGAAATCGGCCCATCACTATATTATTCGTTATTTAGGTTTGCTTTAGAAAAAAAAAAATCTGAACTCTGTCTCGACTCAGACTCGATTGAGCTGGTCTCGACTACAAAGTAATCGATTAACAAACTTCTTTAATGAGTCCTGACAGATGCCCAGTCAGCATTTCCACCTTGGAAAGAGATTATATAAAACCTTTTAAGAGCAATTAAATGCTCATAAACTCGATAGTCTGCTAGAGAAATAACTATAGAAAGGGGCATTTTTGCTAAGTATATGCACTATATAACACATACACTCACCTAAAGGATTATTAGGAGCCCCATACTAATTCTTTCGCCTTCAGAACTGCCTTAATTCTACGTGGCATTGATTCAACAAGCTGCTGAAAGCATTCTTTAGAAATGTTGGCCCATATTGATAGGAGAGCATCTTGCAGTTGATGGAGATTTGTGGGATGCACATCCAGGGCACGAAGCTCCCGTTCCACCACATCCCAAAGATGCTCTATTGGGTTGAGATCTGGGGACTGTGGCGGCCATTTTAGTACAGTCAACTCTTTGTCATGTTCAAGAAACCAGTTTGAAATGATTCAAGCTTTGTGACATGGTGCATTATCCTGCTGGAAGAAGCCATCAGAGGATGGGTACATGGTGGTCATAAAGGGATGGACATGGTCAGAAACAATGCTCAGGTAGGCCGTGGCATTTAAACAATGCCCAATTGGCACTAAGGGCCCTAAAGTGTGCCAAGAAAACATCCCCCACACCATTACACCACCTCCACCAGCCTGCACAGTGGTAACAATGCATGATGGATCCATGTTCTCATTCTGTTTCTGCCAAATTCTGACTCTACCATCTGAATGTCTCAACAGAAATCGAGACTCATCAGACCAGGCAACATTTTATATATCGTATATATATATCGAGACCGAGTTGTATATCCCAGTGAAACAGCTTCCGAAATTAGAAAAAAATGTAGGACGGAGCTTGATTTTGTCGTTAGCGAATTGATTGAATCCTTAGCACAGCAAGAGAAGCAAAGTCGTCTCGGGGGAGGGAAGGGTAACGTTTTTGATTAAAGATTAAAAAATTATGAAGCACACAGATAAATCATATACAGTAAACACTACAATTCTACAGTTTTTTTATTTTATGGCAACTTTAATCGATTTTTTTTGTCTGGAGTCCTAAATTCACATATTCAGAACTGATATCAATGCTAGTATGAGTTCATAAGAAGGCTCTGAAATGAGTTGTGTTTGGTGTGTTTTTCACGTTTATGAAGCCTCGTGGCTGCAGTGTTTGTGTTCGTTGTGGGTGTGTCTTGTCCTGAAACATAAAGGGATGTATGTGTGCGTGTGTGTGTTGGGGGTCAGTGGGAATGAGGAATGCGGAACTCATGTCGCTACGCTAGAGTTTTCCAGCTGTGTGTGTCTGTGTCTGTGTGTGTGTGTGTGTGTGTGTGTGTCTGTGTGTGTGTGTGTGTGTGTGTGTGTCATGAACGCATGCAGACGGGAAGCTGCTCTCACTCCTGTGACCAGACCCCCCCCCCCCCCCACACACACACACACACGCACGTTAAGACCACATTGGAGAACTGGGAAGTTGGCTCATTTCCTTTCAGGATTTCAGAATCGCTCTTTCATTTGTGGAAGTTTTTGTTTTCTCTGTAACGCGACGGCGTTCCTCATCGGCGCAGGAGAATCTGGCCCATCCTGTAAAGGTGGGAATATTTCAGATGCTTTGAACTGGTTTGTCGGCATTGTTTGGAAGTATCTTGAAGCCGTTGGTGTTTCCAGTGAAGCTCCTCACGTCATGGACGATCAGCTTTCGCCGGAGGACATTTGGCTCCTGTAGCGGCACGTTCATTCTTAACGGATAGCTGGAGGTGTGAGCAAACCGTATCTCTCTCTCTCTCTCTCTCTCTCTCTCTCTCTCTCTCATCCGTCACGGCTCGTCTCATTGTGAGTTACAGCAGCTTTTCTAACACTTTCTGTGTACACTGCGAAAAATCCTGTTCTTACTTAGTAATTGTGTCTTGTTTCTAGACTAAATATCAAACAATTCTTAAATCAAGATTAATTTACTAGATCAGTAAACTGACATAAGATATTTTTTCTTGTTTTGTTGAAAATAAATTCTAAATGAAGTGAGTTTTTGCTTAAAACAGGCAAAATGATCTGCCAATGGGGTGAGAAAAATAATCTTGATTGTATTTTTAAGAAGTTATTTTTTCCCAAGACAAGACAATTACTTTTGCTTGTCTAGTAAATGCTTCTTGTTTTAAGATTTGTTAGATGTTTGGACTCGAAACAAGACGACAATACTAAAGTAAGAAAAGCATTTTTTTTGTGTAAAGGCTCCTTTGGTTTTATTCTCCTCTAGACCATTAGATGGCACAAAAACTTGCCTCAGCACTTTCCAAAACATCCGCTTTTTTTCAAGAGGCACGTGCAAAAGTGTCTGATCTTTGAGGCGATCTCAGGCAGCAACACAAAGTTGATCCTGCGCTCAATTGATCAACTATTTGATGTTTGATTTATGTGGTAGATTTAAGTAGCAAATACAAATCACTAAAACTAGTGGATATATTTTGAAACAAAGGTCTTGTTAATGTTTGTCAGTTTTGTTCAAGAAAATTGAAGCAACAATTTTTCAATAACTGAAGAATATGTAAAGGTATGGTATTTGGGGTAGAAGGCACCATATTTACCATGATAATAAACAGCCGCTGACTTTTCCATCTGTTGACGTGTCAGATTCAGATGGTTAGTTTCATATATTAAGTGATGTCCATCTTAGAGATAATCCCCATATTTATAATGAAATCATCATATTTAATCATATCATACAATAAAATATAAGTTATTGTTACTACTGTAAATTTATATTAAATTATTATGGGATCTCCTTCAATGCTTTCAGAATCTTTCATTTTTAAAAATGTTTATTGATAAAAAACAAATTATTTTATCCATCAAAAATAAACTTTGCTGGAGTGATTGTTTTGAATAAGTATTAACTTTTAGACATGATTAAAAACATATTTTAGCAAAAAAAATGTGTATCAATACTGAAAGGCCCCCTCTTCACCTCAATCTGTTGCTCCATAAATGTTGAATACAGACGGCAGCCGGTGGTTTGTGGGTTCAGTTTTTACATATTTTCTCATCAATGTCCCGTGTTTTTTTTCAACATCACCAGTTTCAGGAAGTTCATCTCTCACTTCTTCTTCTTCGCACGTTCCGCTCTTCATATCACACTTGATGAGCTCATGTAGATACTAAACAAATGACTCTTATTTTATGTGAAATGATCATCTAACAGGTCATGGGAGTTTTCTTTCATCTGGCGAGAAAGTCCCTCCTGATCTTTGGGTCTGTCCATACACTGCCAAAATGCTCTTCTTACTTATTTTTCTCACCCCATTGGCAGATCATTTTGCCTGTTTTAAGCCAAAACTCACTTCGTTTTGATATTTTTCCCCAGAAAACAAGAAAAAATATCTAATGTCATTTTATTTATCTAGTAAATGCATCTTGATTTAAGAATATTTAGATATTTGGACTGGAAACAAGACAAAAATACCAAATAAGAAGAGCATTTTTTTGCAGTGGATACAGGGCTCCAGACTGACACCAAATGGTTGCATTTTGCTTCCAAAATTTGAATTTGACGTCCAGTTGCTCATGTGCGATCAGTAAATTTGGGCGAGTTTATTCAGTAGATCACTCCAATGAATTCTGTATTTGCTGACGGGACACACATGAGATCTGTTTAACCAATACTGAAACATTTTTAAATTTGGTTTACAGTTTTTATAGAAGTACATGACTCAAACCTAATGACGTCATTTTATTTAAAAGAAGAAACCTGTTCAAACATACATAATACAAGCACAAAACCAGTTTTCATACGCTGTACAGTAGTACATTTCTTTCTTTGCTGCAAATATGACAAACTACAAGAGCCGAGCTCTACCTGTTCGCTATCAGTATCGTTCATCAATCGGTTCATCATGTTAACTTCACAAATTTCGTTCTTGAACTCGAGACTTAAAAGTATCTCGGTCAGTAAAGGGCGAATTTGTTCACTGAATTCAATAAATGACATGCTCCATCACGTCATATTCGAAAATTGTATTGGCTCAAGATTTTGTCATTCTTTGAGTATTTATTAGTGATACAGTGGAAATTAGCATGTTGATTTACGGTATTAGCCCCTAAACTTTCTGGTTGTGCCCCTAAAATATTCAGTTGTGGGCCACTGTGCTCCTAGTGAAAAACGTTAGTCCTGGTATAAAGTATATTCGAGACTATAGACTGGATCTGTTAGTCTGGAGTCCTGGTATAAAGTATATTTGAGACTATAGACTAGATCTGTTAGTCTGGAGCCCTGGTATAAAGTATATTCGAGACTATAGACTATAGATCTGTTAGTCTGGAGCCCTGGTATAAAGTATATTTGAGACTATAGACTAGATCTGTTAGTCTGGAGCCCTGGTATAAAGTATATTTGAGACTATAGACTAGATCTGTTAGTCTGGAGCCCTGGTATAAAGTATATTTGAGACTATAGACTAGATCTGTTAGTCTGGAGCCCTGGTATAAAGTATGTTTGAGACTATAGACTATAGATCTGTTAGTCTGGAGCCCTGGTATAAAGTATGTTTGAGACTATAGACTAGATCTGTTAGTCTGGAGCCCTGGTATAAAGTATATTCGAGACTATAGACTAGATCTGTTAGTCTGGAGCCCTGGTATAAAGTATATTTGACACTATAGACTAGATCTGTTAGTCTGGAGTCCTGGTATAAAGTATGTTTGAGACTATAGACTAGATCTGTTAGTCTGGAGTCCTGGTATAAAGTATATTTGACACTATAGACTAGATCTGTTAGTCTGGAGTCCTGGTATAAAGTATATTTGACACTATAGACTAGATCTGTTAGTCTGGAGTCCTGGTATAAAGTATATTTGAGACTATAGACTAGATCTGTTAGTCTGGAGTCCTGGTATAAAGTGTATTTGACACTATAGACTAGATCTGTTAGTCTGGAGTCCTGGTATAAAGTATATTTGAGACTATAGACTAGATCTGTTAGTCTGGAGCCCTGGTATAAAGTATATTTAAGACTATAGACTAGATCTGTTAGTCTGGAGTCCTGGTATAAAGTATATTTAAGACTATAGACTAGATCTGTTAGTCTGGAGTCCTGGTATAAAGTATATTTGACACTATAGACTAGATCTGTTAGTCTGGAGTCCTGGTATAAAGTATGTTTGAGACTATAGACTAGATCTGTTAGTCTGGAGCCCTGGCATAAAGTATGTTTGAGACTATAGACTATAGATCTGTTAGTCTGGAGCCCTGGTATAAAGTATGTTTGAGACTATAGACTATAGATCTGTTAGTCTGGAGCCCTGGTATAAAGTATGTTTGAGACTATAGACTAGATCTGTTAGTCTGGAGCCCTGGTATAAAGTATATTTGAGACTATAGACTAGATCTGTTAGTCTGGAGTCCTGGTATAAAGTATATTTGAGACTATAGACTAGATCTGTTAGTCTGGAGTCCTGGTATAAAGTATATTCGAGACTATAGACTAGATCTGTTAGTCTGGAGTCCTGGTATAAAGTATATTTGAGACTATAGACTAGATCTGTTAGTCTGGAGTCCTGGTATAAAGTATATTTGACACTTATAGACTAGATCTGTTAGTCTGGAGTCCTGGTATAAAGTATATTTGACACTATAGACTAGATCTGTTAGTCTGGAGTCCTGGTATAAAGTATATTTGAGACTATAGACTAGATCTGTTAGTCTGGAGCCCTGGTATAAAGTATGTTTGAGACTATAGACTATAGATCTGTTAGTCTGGAGCCCTGGTATAAAGTATGTTTGAGACTATAGACTATAGATCTGTTAGTCTGGAGCCCTGGTATAAAGTATATTCGAGACTATAGACTAGATCTGTTAGTCTGGAGCCCTGGTATAAAGTATATTTGAGACTATAGACTAGATCTGTTAGTCTGGAGTCCTGGTATAAAGTATATTTGACACTATAGACTAGATCTGTTAGTCTGGAGTCCTGGTATAAAGTATATTTGACACTATAGACTAGATCTGTTAGTCTGGAGTCCTGGTATAAAGTATATTTGACACTATAGACTAGATCTGTTAGTCTGGAGTCCTGGTATAAAGTATATTTGAGACTATAGACTAGATCTGTTAGTCTGGAGCCCTGGTATAAAGTATATTTAAGACTATAGACTAGATCTGTTAGTCTGGAGTCCTGGTATAAAGTATATTTAAGACTATAGACTAGATCTGTTAGTCTGGAGTCCTGGTATAAAGTATATTTGACACTATAGACTAGATCTGTTAGTCTGGAGTCCTGGTATAAAGTATATTTGAGACTATAGACTAGATCTGTTAGTCTGGAGTCCTGGTATAAAGTATATTTGAGACTATAGACTAGATCTGTTAGTCTGGAGCCCTGGTATAAAGTATATTTGAGACTATAGACTAGATCTGTTAGTCTGGAGCCCTGGTATAAAGTATATTTGAGACTATAGACTAGATCTGTTAGTCTGGAGCCCTGGTATAAAGTATATTCGAGACCATAGACTAGATCTGTTAGTCTGGAGTCCTGGTATAAAGTATATTTAAGACTATAGACTAGATCTGTTAGTCTGGAGTCCTGGTATAAAGTATATTTGACACTATAGACTAGATCTGTTAGTCTGGAGTCCTGGTATAAAGTATATTTAAGACTATAGACTAGATCTGTTAGTCTGGAGCCCTGGTATAAAGTATATTTGAGACTATAGACTAGATCTGTTAGTCTGGAGCCCTGGTATAAAGAATATTTGAGACTATAGACTAGATCTGTTAGTCTGGAGCCCTGGTATAAAGTATATTCGAGACTATAGACTAGATCTGTTAGTCTGGAGTCCTGGTATAAAGTATATTTGACACTATAGACTAGATCTGTTAGTCTGGAGTCCTGGTATAAAGTATATTTAAGACTATAGACTAGATCTGTTAGTCTGGAGTCCTGGTATAAAGTATATTTGACACTATAGACTAGATCTGTTAGTCTGGAGTCCTGGTATAAAGTATGTTTGAGACTATAGACTAGATCTGTTAGTCTGGAGTCCTGGTATAAAGTATGTTTGAGACTATAGACTAGATCTGTTAGTCTGGAGTCCTGGTATAAAGTATATTTGAGACTATAGACTATAGATCTGTTAGTCTGGAGCCCTGGTATAAAGTATATTCGAGACTATAGACTAGATCTGTTAGTCTGGAGCCCTGGTATAAAGTATATTTGAGACTATAGACTAGATCTGTTAGTCTGGAGTCCTGGTATAAAGTATATTTGACACTATAGACTAGATCTGTTAGTCTGGAGTCCTGGTATAAAGTATATTTGACACTATAGACTAGATCTGTTAGTCTGGAGTCCTGGTATAAAGTATATTTAAGACTATAGACTAGATCTGTTAGTCTGGAGTCCTGGTATAAAGTATATTTGACACTATAGACTAGATCTGTTAGTCTGGAGTCCTGGTATAAAGTATATTTGAGACTATAGACTAGATCTGTTAGTCTGGAGTCCTGGTATAAAGTATATTTGAGACTATAGACTAGATCTGTTAGTCTGGAGTCCTGGTATAAAGTATATTTGAGACTATAGACTAGATCTGTTAGTCTGGAGCCCTGGTATAAATTATATTTGAGACTATAGACTAGATCTGTGAGACTGTATTTTGAACTAATGCCTTTTCTTTGCATGACACATTGACATTACACTACAGAACGGCTCTTTCGGCATTATCCTGAATATTGTATTTGCATTCATTTCATGTGAGCGACAGAGAGTCTATCGGGAGCGCGTGCAAATGTCACATCCGTTTGATTTTCCTGTAGAAACCTGCCCTTCACATCAAAAATCAGTTCCTAGACAACCTAAGAAGTCTGAGAAGGTCTCGTTTTTTAAGTTTTGTTACAATCTGTTCGCACATTGGCAATACAAAAAGTGATTAATACATTACAATTCTTACATGCGGCCCCTATAATGAAACCATTCAAATGAATCAACCAGTCTACACTGCAACAAATGCTCTTCTTATTTAGTATTTTTGTCTTGTTTCCAGTCCAAATATGTCAATATTCTTAAATCAAGATGCATTTACTAGATCAGTAAAATGACATTAGATATTTTTTCTTGTTTTCTTGGGAAAAATATAACAAAATGAAGTGAGTTTTGGCTTAAAACAGGCAAAATGATCTGCCAATGGGGTGAGAAAAATAATCTTATTTCTGTTTGGGGCAGAAACAAGAAACAAGATTTCAATTTTTATTTTTCTATTTATTTTTTCTCACCCCATTGGCAGATCATTTTGCCTGTTTTAAGCAGAAACTCACTTCATTTTGATTTTATTTTTTCAACAAAACAAGGAAAAATATCTTATGTCAGTTTACTGATCTAGTAAATGCATCTTGATTTAAGAACTGTTCGATATTTAGACTGGAAACAAGACAAAATGACTAAATAAGAAGAGCTTTTTTTGCAGTGTGTGGTTTTCACAGTAGAAACAACACGATTTGAGGAATAATTGATGTCTGGAGCTGAAATGTTATGGTTTGCAGAGAGGATTGAGCTCGTAGTGAAAGTTTCTCTTTTCGTCTGACAGCGGACTTCATTCTCACTCGAGTGTGAAGAGGTGTCAAAGCAAACCTAACCTCTGACCTCTGACCCCCTGTCTTGATGTTCTTGAGTCTCCTGTCTAGAGTTCAGCCTGAGCCGTACACTATACGCATATATATATATATATATATGCAATATATAAATAGTCTTGTTTCCAGACTTAATATCTAACAATTCTTAAATCAAGATGCATTTACTAGATCAGTAAAATTACATAAGATATTTTTACTTGTTTTGTTGAAAATAAAATAATAATGAAGAATGAATGATCTGCCAATGGGGTGAGAAAAAGAATCTTATTTCTGATTGAAATCTTGTGTCTTGTTTCCGTCCCAAACAGAAATAAGATTATTTTTCTCACCCCATTGGCAGATCATTTAGCCTGTTTTAAGCAAAAACTCACTTCATTATGATTTTATTTATTAAATATAATGTCAGTTTACTGATCTAGTAAATGCATCTTGATTTAAGAATTGTATGATATTTTGATTGGAAACAAAAAAAAAACTAAATAAGAAGAGCATTTTTTGCAGTGCCGTTGCTCCTAATGTTATGGTGTTGTTGGAGTTAGCGTGCACTGAAATGATTAGGGCTGTAATCTCCCAGTCGATTGTTTGCCGATACGTTCTGCCTCGACCAAAATTCTATTGGTCGATTTTTTTTGCCACATTCATTTCATCAGTTTTGCTGCGTTCATCAGATTTCTTTAAGTGAAAATAGAGCTGGACAGTAGCTAAGCTCATTTACTTGAGTACTGCACTTAAGTACACTTTTTGAGTATCTGTAATTTACTTGAGTATTGTTTTTTCTGGAAACGTTTAACTTCACTCCATCTGAAAGACAAATATCGTCCTTTTTACTCCACTACATTTCTATCAAGGTCCTCGAAGTCGAAAGTCGTTTCTGTCGCAGCTTTGAAAGTCAGCGGATGATTTTTTTCTTCTTTTAAAGGTGTTTGGGTTTTTGCAGAAAGCCTTTCAGGAATCACTCTTGTAGAGTCTCGTGAAGATCAATGATTTCACAGCATTTATTAAACACTGATTTATAGTTTAGAGCAAAATGGAAGAAGACGGATGTCCAAATGCTCATTTGGTGGAGGATTCACATAAACAAAGTTGATTCTGTCTTCAGTGAAGGTGAACAGTGTGAGAATATCAGATGTGTATCAGTGTATTGGATCCGTGCATTCGGCCTTAAAGTGACAACAGCTTTATAACTTTTATAGTTTAAGCTTTGTAACTTTTCTACAAGTATTTAAATGAGTTTAAGTTAGTTGTATGCTAGTATGTCAGATGGAGCGTCACTGACTGGCTTAAACCATGATGGCATAATGTGCATTTAAACAACAATAATAAAATAATAAATTGACATAAAAAAGGAAATTTACTTTTGATACTTGGTGATAATGGTGCGACGGTTTCGGCTTTTAAGCATTTGTGTCGGAGCACGCTTACGTCATTATGGTGGGATGGTTTCGGGATAAACAGGAAGAGCGGCGCTCTCTGAACACAATTAAGTCCATCGCTCTGTTTTCTTTGTGGATAATTTTGTGTCGTTTGGTCCACGGTGGTCCACAGCCCTCTCACAGCCTGTTGTTAAACAGATGTGTCGCCTTAGTGGTGCGAAAATTTTCACATAATCGTGCTGCTCGTATGAGGAGGTTTGCAAGGTACCAGCTGGAGTGCAGCAAGGACTTTGCAGCTTTGATTACGGACTCCAGCACGGTTAGCGCTCACACTGCATGTGAACCACGCCTGAGTCCAACTGAACCGTGCTCTGGCCCACCTCTTCCAAGCGGGCCAGGGCCGGCTAATCGACCCGTGCACGGTTCAAACTGGCTAGTGTGAGTACACCCTTAAGTACTTTTGAAAACAAATACTTCTGTACTTTTACTTAATTAAAATATTGTTTTTACAACTTTCACTTGTACCGGAGTAATATTTGACCAGTAGTACTTTTACTTTTACTCAAGTAATAAAGTTTGTTCACCTCTGGAAACAAGATTATTTTTCTCACCCCATTGGCAGATCATTTTGCCTGTTTTAAGCCAAAACTCACTTCATTATGATTTTATTTTCAACAAAACAAGAAAAAATATCTTATGTCAGTTTACTGATCTAGTAAATGCATCTTGATTTAAGAACTGTTAGATATTTAGACTAGAAACAAGACAAAATTACTGAGTAAGAAGAGCATTTTTTGCAGTGCAGCCCTACACATGTCCAGTCTAGGCCACTTTAAACAGCATTTAATTAGTTTCTCTTCGTAAAGCTTTGCAGGCAGAATAATATAGACCCTAGTAGGGGTGGAGACGAAATGACCAAAATCTTGTTTTTGTTTCAGATGTTTGGTCTTGGTAATATCACACACCCCCACTTGCTTGTTTTCATCTGCAGTGTGAAATTAGACCCTGGCCTCATTAAACACCATCTTGACTCATGTTGTCTTTTTGTTTACTTCAGGACGGCCAGCTGTTCAGTGTCTCTTATGGGGCACATCATGTAATCGCCCTCATCGGGAACTAATTGGGCACCGCATATCCATACAGACTGACTTTGTGGAAATAAAAACGTGTGGCTTTCTGACTGTGATTGTCTGTGTGTGATATCTGAAGGTGTGACTTGTTTCTGTGTGTGTGTGTGCAGTTTCGGGACGCAGCGTGGAGGACGGCGAGGCTGTGAATGCATCACTTTAGAGCCGTCCGAGATGATTGTGGTGAGTGCACGTTACACACATCCCTGAGAGTAAAGCACTACAGGTTACAGTTAGTGTTGTCACCACTGTGAATTTCGTTGACGTCATAATTTTTGTCAATGACCTTTTTTCACGGATGAAAACGAGACGATAACTAAATAAAAACTATTGTTGGTGTGACAGCTTGTTCTGATGTTGTTGCGACTACCCTTGAGGCTTGTCGCGATAGTCAATAAATCAATGAATCGCACGATAAAACTAAAAATAGCTCGATAATTTTTCCGGCCATGATCATTTCCATTTGCATGCTTGTTTGTTCTCCTCATCTCTCTCACTGACTGTCCGTTTGGGTTTATACTCGACGCTCAGACTGGGTGATGAGACTCATGCTCGGCCAGATTCATCTGGAACTCATGGCTCTTCGGTTGCAGAGCCACAAGTCACGTGATTTCAGCAGTTTGGCACGATCCGAACTGCTGAAATCACGTGACATTGGCGACCTGAATCATTGATCGATTCACTGATTCATTAACCATTCAAATCTTTTTGGAGGAACACTGAAGAGAAGACAATGCTGAATAAAGTCGTAGTTTTTGTTATTTTTGGACCGAAATGTATTTTGGATGCTTCAAGAGACTCTAATTAACCCATGTTTTGAATTTGAGAAACTCGAGTTATTCGAGGAATCGTTTCAGCCCTAATGGAAATAGAATAAACCAATTTTTTTTTTAAAAAGAATAAATTGTGAATTAAGTTATTTCTTGTATTTTTAATGTCAACACAATCATGTCAAAATGTCAGTTCAAGTAACATTCAGTTATGTGCCGCTTAAATGCTCAATTAATGCATTACAGTTTAACCTAAAACTAAAAACAATTCAGGTCACTTAATATGACTAAAACTAAATGACATTTTAGTCAAAAGACTACGACTAAAACTAAAATTTGCTGTCAAAGCTGTCACAACACTTTCCAGCTTCAACACGATACCTTGAGAAATATTGATATTTACTACCATTTTGGATACCACGGGTAAAACTGCCATATAGTTCATCATCATCTCATAATTTTGGATAATTTGGGTAATTTTGTTGTAATAGCTTACACACAGCACAGGGAGGCTTTATTTGAACTGTTGATGAAGGTTGTGTGATAGGAAAAAAAAACATTTTTTTTTTAAATTCAATTTTTTTCTTTTCTTTTAATCACGATTTTCACACACACAAACTTTACATTGATAAATGCATTGTGTACATTTTAAACATTACACATTTTCATTTAATTGCAACAATTGTATATTTTCTTTTATAAATATTCTTTTAAAGTATATTAATATTTTCTGTAGTAAGTACTCTTTTTAAAAGTATGCTAAAGTGTTTGAGGATTTGGCGTAATGTGAGGAAATCAGTGAGCGCTGGAGAGTTTGTGTGTGTATCTGTCGTTCTGCAGCGTGCAGGAAATGAACCATTATATGAGCTTTATCTTGCATGGTCATGAACTCTCACTGAAAATGAAAGCTCAGGGTTCATTCCTGTTCTAGTTCCCTCATTGGCTGTCCTGAAGGAAGGCATCTGTTGACTCTTCTAGGGATGTAAATGAAGGTCAGTGTGTGTCAGAGCTCAGAGGGTCAGGATGGTGCTGCGCTTTGGCCGATATAAATCATCTCCTGCACATTTTCCACTATTATAGCGGCTGTGCTGAATGCACTGCAAAAAATGCTTTTCTTACATAGTATTTTTGTCCTGTTTTAAGTCCAAATATCTAAAAATTCTTACATTAAGAAAAATTTACTAGACAAGCAAAAGTTTTTGTCTTGCTTATTTTAAGCAAAAACTTAAAAAAAAATCCAGAAACAAGACAAAAACTTTAGCTTGTCTAGTAAATTTTTCTTAATGTAAGAATTTTTAGATATTTGGACTTAAAACAGGACAAAAATACTATGTAAGAAAAGCATTTTTTGCAGTGTGTGTGTGTGTGTGTGTGTGAACGGTCTTCTGATCACATCACGCTCTATGGTGAAGTTTAAGTCCAAAATCTAATAATTCTTACATTAAGAAGCATTTACTTGACAAACAGAAGTTTTTGGCTTGTTTTGAGGGAAAATAACTCAAAATGAAGTGAGCTTTTGCTTAAAATAAGATCAATAATCTGCCAATGGGGTGAGAAAAATATTCTTGTTTTCTGTTTGAATTAGGATTATTTTTCCTTAAAGGGGGGGTGAAACACTCAGTTTCAGTCAATCTCATGTCAATCTTGAGTACCTATAGAGTAGTATTGCATCCTTCATATCTCCGAAAAGTCTTTAGTTTTATCATATTTATAAAAGAAATATGGGCTGTACCGAGTCTTTCCGGAAAAAACCGAGCGCCTGGAGGCGTATCGTGTGGGCGGAGCTAAAGAATCACAAGCGCGCAAATCGGTGACGTCCTCAAGCGTGGAGAAACCCATCTATCTCAGCTAATACAGATAATGATCCACAATCAAATCTGAGGCTGAAATAAACTGAACAGGAGAAACGGCAACATCAGGACGTCCGTCTCTGTGGTATGTAAGTTACTGTATTTAATGGCCTCTCCACATTTCTGTGTCTTTACTCGCAGTGTATGAGGACATGATTCGGTTTATGGACTATTGTATGCGACTAGACCTTAGAAGTAGCAAGCAAAACGGTTTTGCACGTCAGAGTCAGAATAGTGTAACGTTATACAGAACAACAATGGAGTAACCGTTAGTGCATTTGACTGACGAAGCACGCGATCGTATCGTTTACTGATGTTTACTCATGCGACGGTAGCCAATAGCAGAGACATTTGAAGTTGATTTACTCACCGGCATCTTCCAAAGCAGGACCGCTCTGTCAAAAACACACTTCTTTGGTATGATTTGGTGAAGTCCTGTGACAGCAGTGACCGTGGAAATCCACTTTGCGACGCGACTGAAGCGATGCCTTGAAGCTTCCCGTCATTTCTGCGTTCAAATCGGTTCAAATGCAGCGCTGCCTTCCCGGAATGCTGTGCTGAAGCCGCTCGACGTCACCCATAGGAATAAAGTGTAGCACGGCGCGCCACATAAGTGTTCACGGACGACTGGATCTGCAGCTGAGAGACTGTTTACAGCGTGCATTTCCTCTCTCTCCCTCTAGTTACGCGCGCGCGCACCCTTCCGGGAGAAGAGCCCGTACAGCCCATACAAGGACCTTCCGCTCTATTTAACGTCAATTAGAGCCATACTCGAAAAAAACTCGCCGAAACTTGTGAGAAACCGGAAGGAGTATTTTTAACACAGAAATACTCCATCAAACGTTCAACATTAGTTTTTGAAACTTTGTCTATGTTTAGGATGGGAATCCAAGTCTTTAAAGGTGTAAAAAGCTCAGTATGCATGAAACAGCATTTCACCCCCCCTTTAATAATTTCGTATGCCTCACCTGGAGGACGTCTCTCTAGTTCTCCACTACTATCACAGTCTCTGCTGTGATCTATTGAGCGCAGACTCTTTAGTACTTCTATTCCTCAGCTGCGTAGCAAACTGACACCACTCCCAAGTTCATTTTTGCTGAAATGAAGTTTTATTCACGACCGGGAGGTCACTGGTCACAACAACCAAATGAGTCAGAAAGAAACATGCACATTTAAACAATACAGCTTGAGTGAAAATTAATACAGCTTGAGTCACTCAAGTTTCCGTCACTGTGATTGGTTTATAATGTTCTGTCATATGACTTCCATTTGTGTTAAGCACCTTTTTGGCTGGTCTTTGACCTGAACATCCTTGGTCTGAGTTTTTCTGTAGTTTCATGTTAAATAACCCTTTTACCAATTCTGAGGCCATTATATCAAATATTTCCATCACATTTACAAAGCTCTTTTTAAAGCTGCTGTCACTTTAAGGCCGAATGCACGGATCCAATACACTGATACACATCTGATATTCTCACACTGTTCACCTTCACTTAAAGGGTTAGTTCACCCAAAAATGACAATTATTTCATGAATTACTCCCCCTCATGCCGTTGGACACCCGTAAGACCTTCGTTCATCTTCAGAACACAAATGAAGATATTTTTGTTGAAAGCTGAGAAAGGCTTCAGAAAGGCCTCCATTGGCATTCAGCACATTCCCACAAGACCCATAAAGGCACCAAAGACGTCGATACAAAGCCCATCTCACTACCCGCGGGTCGGTGCAGCACTAACAGTTCCCCTGAACACTGCAGGAGGAGTTCACATGCAGGAGTTCTTCTGGCGTCGCGTGTGAAATGTCTTCATCCCAGGAAACGTTACAGTCAGTGGCTTATGTTTCAGCAGGTCATATGAATATAATTTCATGGGTTTTATTTTTTTCAAACGCCAAATAATCACGATGCTCACGTTTACAAGCCAGCGTCATTATAGTAGTCTATTGGTTAGCGTTTTCCAGAATCTATATGATACTTCAGTTCAATGTTTGAGTGGTAGCTCACCGTAACAAGCAGGACAGCATCGGTCGGGCACGCCTCCTTCAGCTCACGGCGACGAGCAAACGCTGGTCACATGTTGATCCTCGTCCTGCCTTTAATCACAGCACTCTCTCGTTTCCTCTTATTGCTTTCCTCCAACAAAACCTTTTCTTTCTTATTTGTCTCTGCTGCTTCGGACATGACTATATTATCCGACGAACAAAGTTGGGTTCGCACGTCTGAATGTAAGGAAGTGTGTGTGTCGGTGGAAGTGACGTATATGCCGTAAAGCAGTCGAATTTTGTAGTTCTTTTCTTTTTCTCGGGTTACTACCCGAAACCCGAAGTTTAAAAGTACGATTAAAAACGATACAGACCCCATCAGGCTATGGCAGACGTGTCATTCAACCTATTGTAAGTCGATTTATCATCACAAGAGTCTTAAAAAATATATTATGAAGGTTGAAAAGTTACCTAGTGCTGCTTTAATCAAAGCACACCCTCACCTGAACCCACTGGCCACGTTTGACTCATGCTCACTAAAGTGGCTTTGTGATTCTCCACCAGACCTGCAGAGGGCGACACGACTCTCTCAAACTCCAGCTGCACACATGCAGGTCCACCTTCATCATCTACTGATTTACTGACATGTTCAGTCTTAGAGTAGTCCCAATTCTCATACTATCCATACTAAATAGTATTTGAAAACAGAATCAGTATGTCCCAAATCGTAGTCTGCTGACAAGAGTATACCAAAGATACCCGGATGGCTCACTATTTCCGCTCCGAATCGGAAGTGCGGATCAATGTGCACTCTAACGGCTGATATTACCCACAACCCATTGCAAGCTGGATGAGGATTCGATTAGAACTACAAACGCGGATACAAAACTTTAAAAAACTACAAACATGGCGGCTGTGTGAGTCTGACGGTTAAGTAGAGAAGTTTAGATAAAGGTTTTGGTGATCAATTATCAGTATTTAACCTGACGAAAAGATATTTATTCAGTGTTGTCCACATTATATTTCACCCACAGCAGCATTGAGCACTTTTGACACGTATGGCCGTTAACTTCTAAAGCATCATTATATTTTAACCGCACACACACACAAGGAGAGTCTCTGCATTAAAGACACACACACGGCAGATCAACGAGCGGCTCCATTTCTCTGATACGGCAGGAGATTAAACTGAATGAGGAGGATTTGAACTCTGTGATGATTGACAGGGCAGTTTAAACGGTTATGGGATGCTCGTAACTAAGCAACAGAGTCTGTTAAAGATGACGAAGTAGTCCCAAATCTTGCACAATTTTCTGCTACACACTCAAAAGTATATACATTACTTCACAAAAAGAGTACATACTTTTAGGACGTAGTATAAGTAGGCGAATTGGGACGCAGCATTAGAGTAGTCCGTAGTTTTAATTATTACATCAGGCACAGATAGACCTGTCCGTTTGGCCTCTGACTAGATGAGTGCCCTATTTGCAAGACATTTAAAAAAAAAAAAGATATTATATTTTGGTAACACTTTAAAATAAGGTTCATTAGTTAACTACATTAGTGAACATGAACTAATGATGAACTGCACTTATTTATTTATCTTTGTTAATGTTCATTTCAACATTTAAATCTTGTTAGCATTAGTGAATGCACTGTGAACTAACACGAACAAACCATGAACAGCTGGATTTATATCAGTTTACGTTAAAAAAAGATGAGCTAATGCTGATCAGAGGTGTTGTTCATGGTTAGTTCATGTTAAAGGGGGGGTGAAATGCTGTTTCATGCATACTGATCTTTTTACACTGTTAAAGACTTGGAATCCCATACTAAACATAGACAAAGTTTCAAAAGTTAAGGTGGACGTTTGATGGGAGTATTTCTTTGTCAAAAATACTACTTCCGGTTAGTCATAAGTTTCGGCAAGTTTTTTGCGATCATGCGTCCCCATTGACGTTAGTGGGGGCGGAATTTCCTTGTATGGGCCTTACGGACAATTCTACCGGAAGCGCGTGAGAGAGAGGGAGAGAGAGAGCAACAGCCTACGCCCATCAAAGCGCTGGCTTGTAGGATGCTAAACAGGTGATATAACCAGTAGCTACTGACTTACCCACTGATAGGCCGGCGGTCGATCTGTATTAGCACTTTCCTCACGCGACGGGCGAATCACTTTCCTCACAGAGCGACTCACTTTCCTCACGCGGCAGGCGAGTCACTTTCCTCACTGAGCGAATCACTTTCCTCACAGAGCGACTCACTTTCCTCACGCGGCGGGCGAATCACTTTCCTCACTGAGCGAATCACTTTCCTCACAGAGCGAATCACTTTCCTCACGCGGCGGGCGAATCACTTTCCTCACTGAGCGAATCACTTTCCTCACAGAGCGAATCACTTTCCTCACAGAGCGAATCACTTTCCTCACGCGGCGGGCGAATAACTTTCCTCACTGAGCGAATCACTTTCCTCACAGAGCGAATCACTTTCCTCACGCGACGGGCGAATCACTTTCCTCACGCGACGGGCGAATCACTTTCCTCACGCGACGGGCGAATCACTTTCCTCACGCGGCGGGCGAATCACTTTCCTCACGCGACGGGCGAATCACTTTCCTCACGCGGCGGGCGAATCACTTTCCTCACTGAGCGAATCACTTTCCTCACAGAGCGAATCACTTTCCTCACGCGGCGGGCGAATCACTTTCCTCACAGAGCGACTCACTTTCCTCACTGCAGCGCGCTGCTGCACACGTCATTATTTAGCTCCGCTCACATGACACGCCCCCACCCGCTCGGCTTTTTTCGGAAAGACTCGGAACAGCGCATCTTTCTTATATAATTATTAAAAAAATAAAGACTTTTCGGAGATATGCAGGATGCAATGCTACTCTATAGGTACTCAAGATTGACATGACACTGACTGAAACTGAGTGTTTCACCCCCCCTTTAACTAATGCATTAACTAATGTTAACTAAAGCCTTATTCGGACGGTAATTGTTTCTCGTGGGGTCTTAAGGTGTTTTCATCATTTACAGCGGCTAGTCAGTGATTTTATTGCCGTCTGAATCCAGAATGTCAGTGTTTTTCTGCCACCACCTGTGTAAAAATCCCTGGCCGAATGACCTCCTGTTTAGACAAACACAAGGTTGTGTGGTGATTTAATTACCGTCTGAATCCACATCTCTGAGTTTAAGAATAGATCACTTTAAAATGAACTGTTTATATCCTTTTTGACCCCTGCGGAGCACCGTATCGTTGCGCTTTGCTGTATTCGGATGCATTTTAAAGATCAAGCCTACAAGTTTTGTTACTGAAATGCTGGAAAGTATTTACTAGAATAATCTTTCATCAACGCTCAAAAGAGAAAAAACAAAACAAAAAAACACCAACATTTAAAACGAGGCGTTATAGAGTGCCGAAGTTCTGACGTCACTTTGTTGGCAAAAACGCGGAAGTGAGTTCGCATTTTAGCACTTCCGGTTCCCTCGCTCAAAAGTCTACGGGTTTTTTGAACGGGTTTTTGCCAAATCGCCTGAAATAAGGTCTGTGGTTAACAAAGCCTCTAAATATTTTCACGTTTTGATCTATGACATAAAACACACTCGTTCTAACCTGCTTGTGATTTTTTTAAACTTTATTGTGTCTTAAAAACAAACGGGAAATCTCACCAGCCCGCGTTTCATTCACTTTTGAATTCTGTAAGTAAATGTTTAATAAAAAAATACAAAACTAGCCCGCTTTCAGCCTCACGTTCTTAGACGTTTACATTTCAGTTAATATACATATAGTTATATATTTAGTCCTTTCAAATAGTAGTGTTTCCAAATATTGTTAAACACATAAATCTGTGATATTAAGGTAATCACCAGTTCTTCATTTCTGTGGAGAGACTGTAGTGTTTTGTTTTGTCCCGAGATGGAAGCACAAGTCGTCGAATGAAAGCTGCGCTGTTCTACATGTCCAGATTTATAGTGGTTCTCTCCTCGATTATGATCAATCGTCTAAGAAAAATGACATACGATTGTAAATTGATACGGCTAGCTTACACCGTTAGTGCTTCTGAGGCGGTAAAAGCACTTTTTTTCTGGCGAATTAGCAAATGGTATGCAAACATACGATCAAACACAATACAGTGAAAGATAATCTTTAAAGTCTATTTGGGGCACGATGATCAGGCATAATAGCCTAATCTTAATCACAAAGAAAATGATATTAAGGTTTATATAAACTAACAAAATAATAAACGAATAAATAAAACATTTACAAACGAGAAATCAAATCTCAGAGAGGTATGCATAAACCCAATTAGTTTCTAACATTTTTGGAAAAAACGAATGGGCAATATTTCTCATGAAGAAGTGGATAAGTGTTCATAACAGCGCAGATCATAATGAGCGAACGTGTTTTATATAAAGTTGAGGAAGCTTGATGATGACGTAGATCCGCGACTGTGTGCTGTAGTCCGTTTATAGCCTACCGTCAGCATCTTATATCTGACGGCTTTATTTAGGCTTCAAACGGTGTACATGTTGGATTCACTTGTAAAGATTATCTTGATAGACAAAACGTGTAAGGGTCATAACTCTTTGTTGAACACAGATCTTATTTTTTGCGATTGTCCAAAAGTCTATGGGGAAAATGCACAGGCTTTTGATCGAGGGAACCCATGCGCCACTAACTTCCGGGTTGGCCTACAGAGTGACGTCATGACTTCGGCACTCATTACGGAAGTAATTAACATAATAAGTTACATTATATTAACTTATCTCCACTCATTTCCACATTTATTTTAAACAAATTTAAATAATTTCCTATTATTAAATTATATATGATTTTATTCTTAATATTCCAAGCATGACATTTTTACAGCAGACAAACGTGATTGATCATGTGAGCATATTCACAGGTGCGCAGGATCCCTAAACTCACTCCTCCACCGTGTGGATTAATCTCCATCCGGTTATCACTGAGGTGGCATGCAAATGAACTTTTACAGTCGTCCACATGAGAAACAATTACCGTCCGAATAGGGCTTAATACTCCAACCTTTTTCATTTGAGAGCTTCTTTTTAAAACTGAAAGTCGCCGAGAGCTAATACTTAAAACTCTTAAATAATGCATCATTATTCTCATATTAACAACTATCCAAACTGTTTTACACCTGAATGAGTGTAGTAGTAGTTCTAGTATTCGGTACCAATACCATAAAAATTGTCTGGTACTCTGCACCAATTTTCGGACCACAGCAAAATGTTTTTTTATTTTTATTTTATTGAACTATTTAAAAAAATATATTAATTTAGTTTATTATTTATGATGATAATCATTATAAGTAAATAATACTTAAACATTTAAAGGCTATGCTGCTTAAAAGTAAACATTGTTTATAGGTATGCTTATATTGACCGGTTAACCGATTTTTGACCGATTAGCACTATCAGTTAAACAGTTTAAAGGTTTTTTTTATTTATGCGTTTGTTTGTTCGTTTGGTTGCTGCATGGTTGAAAAAACTGTATTTGTTAACTCACCGACACAGACATATTTCGTAAAATGAAGCAATGGAAAAGAAGCATAAAAAAAAGAAAAAAAGAAAAGAAGAAAAAAATAAAAGAAATAAAAGAAAATAAATAAAGAAATAAAAAAGAAGCAGCTCTTTCATGCATACTGAGCTCTTTCCACTGTTAAAGACTTGGATTCCCATCCTAAACATAGACAAAGTTTCAAAAACTAATGTTGGACGTTTGATGGAGTATTTCTGTGTCAAAAATACTACTTCCGGTTTCTCACAAGTTTCGGAGAGTTTTTTTCGAGTATGGCTCGGCTTGACGTTAATAGAGCGGAAGGTCCTTGTATGGGCCGTACGGGCTCTTCTCCCGGTAGGGCGCGCGCGTGACTAGAGCGAGAGAGGAAACGCACGCCCATAAACACTCTCAGCTGCAGATCCAGTCGTCCGTGAACACTAATGTCGCGCCGCGCTCCACTTTATTCCTATGGGTGACGTCGAGCGACTTCAACGCTTCAGCCCAGCATTCTGGGAAGGCAGCGCTGCATTTGACCCGATTTGAACGCAGAAATGACGGGAAGCTTCACAACATCGCTTCAGTCGCGTCTCAAAGTGGATTTACACGCCACTGCTGTCACAGGACTTCAAGTTCAAGTTCAAGAGTTTTATTTGTCACATACACAGTTATACAGAATACAACCGGCAGTGAAATGTAGACAGGTCCGCTCCATGGACAGCAAATAACAATTAACAAAAAAAGCACAATAAATTATAAAATAGGAATAGGATAAGGTGCTATATATATGTACAGTATTGTTCAAAATAATAGCAGTACAATGTGACTAACCAGAATAATCAAGGTTTTTCGTATATTTTTTATTGCTACGTGGCAAACAAGTTACCAGTAGGTTCAGTAGATTCTCAGAAAACAAATGAGACCCAGCATTCATGATATGCACGCTCTTAAGGCTGTGCAATTGGGCAATTAGTTGAAAGGAGTGTGTTCAAAAAAATAGCAGTGTCTACCTTTGACTGTACAAACTCAAAACTATTTTGTACAAACATTTTTTTTTCTGGGATTTAGCAATCCTGTGAATCACTAAACTAATATATAGTTGTATGACCACAGTTTTTTAAAACTGCTTGACATCTGTGTGGCATGGAGTCAACCAACTTGTGGCACCTCTCAGCTGTTATTCCACTCCATGATTCTTTAACAACATTCCACAATTCATTCACATTTCTTGGTTTTGCTTCAGAAACAGCATTTTTGATATCACCCCACAAGGTCTCAATTGGATTAAGGTCTGGAGATTGGGCTGGCCACTCCATAACATTAATTTTGTTGGTTTGGAACCAAGACTTTGCCCGTTTACTAGTGTGTTTTGGGTCATTGTCTTGTTGAAACAACCGTTTCAAGGGCATGTCCTCTTCAGCATAGGGCAACATGACCTCTTCAAGTATTTTAACATATGCAAACTGATCCATGATCCCTGGTATGCGATAAATAGGCCCAACACCATAGTAGGAGAAACATGCCCATATCATGATGCTTGCACCTCCATGCTTCACTGTCTTCACTGTGTACTGTGGCTTGAATTCAGAGTTTGGGGGTCGTCTCACAAACTGCCTGTGGCCCTTGGACCCAAAAAGAACAATTTTACTCTCATCAGTCCACAAAATGTTCCTCCATTTCTCTTTAGGCCAGTTGATGTGTTCTTTGGCAAATTGTAGCCTCTTCTGCACATGCCTTTTTTTTAACAGAGGGACTTTGCGGGGGATTCTTGAAAATAGATTAGCTTCACACAGACGTCTTCTAACTGTCACAGTACTTACAGGTAACTCCAGACTGTCTTTGATCATCCTGGAGGTGATCATTGGCTGAGCCTTTGCCATTTTGGTTATTCTTCTATCCATTTTGATGGTTGTCTTCCGTTTTCTTCCACGTCTCTCTGGTTTTGCTCTCCATTTTAAGGCATTGGAGATCATTTTAGCTGAACAGCCTATCATTTTTTGCACCTCTTTATAGGTTTTCCCCTCTCTAATCAACTTTTTAATCAAAGTACGCTGTTCTTCTGAACAATGTCTTGAACGACCCATTTTCCTCAGCTTTCAAATGCATGTTCAACAAGTGTTGGCTTCATCCTTAAATAGGGGCCACCTGATTCACACCTGTTTCTTCACAAAATTGATGACCTCAGTGATTGAATGCCACACTGCTATTTTTTTGAACACACCCCTTTCAACTAATTCAACTAATTGCCCAATTGCACAGCCTTAAGAGCGTGCATATCATGAATGCTGGGTCTCATTTGTTTTCTGAGAATCTACTGAACCTACTGGTAACTTGTTTGCCACGTAGCAATAAAAAATATACTAAAAACCTTGATTATTCTGGTTAGTCACATTGTACTGCTATTATTTTGAACAATACTGTACATATGTAGAATTATGAATAAATCAAGTAAAAGAAATAAGAGATGTGGAATAAAATAAGTGAGATAAAGTAAACTGGAGACTATAAAAATAAATACGTGGATAACAGAAGTGCAGGAGTGTAATGTGCAAACAGCATTATAATGAGTAGTTACATGGAACACAAGAATAAAGTGCAGTGCAATATCAGTGTGTGAGTTTGTTAGTACTGAAGTGAGGTGAAGTCACATGTTGTTAAGTGACAGCGTTCAGGAGTCTGATGGCCTGTGGGAAGAAACTCCTCCTGAGTCTCTCAGTTTTGGCCATCAGGCTACGGAAGCGCTTGCCAGAAGGCAGCCGGGTGAAGTGGGGGGACTTCACCAAATCATACCAAAGAAGTTTGTTTTTGACGGAGCGGTCCCAGCGATAAAGGTTCGGTCCTGCTTTGGAAGCAGCCGGTGAGTTAAACTGCTTCAAATGTCTGTGCTGTCGGCTATCGTCGCATGAGTAAACATCAGTAAACGACACGATCGCGTGCTTCGTCATTCAAATGCGCTAACGGACTCCATTGCTGTTCTCTGTATAATGTTACACTAGTCTGACGTGCAAAACCGTTTTGCTTGCTACTGCTAAGATTTAGTCGCATACAATAGTCCATAAACCGAATCATGTCCTCATAAACTGCGAGTAAACACACAAATGTTGACAGGCCACTAAATACAGTCCATACCACAGAGACGGACGTCCTGCTGCTGCTGCTTCTCCTGTTCAGTTTATTTCAGCCTCCGGATCTGATTCTGGATCATATATCTATTAGCTGAGATAGCCATGAGTTTCTCCACGCTTGAGGACGTCACCGCTTTGTTAGCGATCATCATTATTTAGCTCCGCCCACACGATACGCCTCCAGGCGCTCATTTTTTTCCGGAAAGACTCGGTACAGCCCATATTTCTTTTATAAATATAATAAAACTAAAGATTTTTCGGAGATATGAAGGATGCAATACTACTCTATAGGTACTCAAGATTGACATGAGATTGACTGAAACTGAGTGTTTCACCCCCCCTTTAATGCTTTTCATAGTGTGGTTTAGGTCACGTTTACTAAAGTAAACATTGTCATGAATGTTCTTCTCTGTTGGTTTATAAACCAATTACCCCGAGACGCTGAGGCCCTATAGCCCGGCCCGAGTCCGACAGCTTATCAAAAATCTCGGCACGAGTCTGACTGGAGCCCGTGTTTAAAAAAACACAAAATATTGTGTTACATTGTTCTAGCCATTAAAATAGTTAAGTTTTGTTTTTAATGTCAAAGTAGTTTTTTTGTTTGTTAAATTAAATTAAATGAAGTTTTAATTTTGTTAAGTGACGACCAAGCAGCCAGCAGCCGACAGTGAGTTAACCGCATGTTTAATCAATTTAGTTTAATCAAATCAACTCTTGACTTGTCTTGCCTGTAATAATCCATAGATATAACACTTCAAGCATCACAATGTTAGTTAATTTACCCTACTATATTTGGCCCGGGCATGAATTATTAATGAAGCGAGTGCCCGACAGCGTATTATCATTAAAGGGGGGGTGAAATGCTGTTTCATGCATACTGATCTTTTTACACTGTTAAAGACTTGGATTCCCATCCTAAACATGGACAAAGTTTCAAAAGTTAAGGTGGACGTTTGATGGGAGTATTTCTTTGTCAAAAATACTACTTCCGGTTAGTCATAAGTTTCGGCAAGTTTTTTGAGATCATGCGTCCCCTTTGACGTTAATGGGGGCGGAATTTCCTTGTATGGGCCTTACGGACAATTCTACCGGAAGCGCGTGAGAGAGAGAGAGAGAGAGAGAGAGCGAAAGCAACAGGCTACGCCCATCAAAGCGCTGGCTTGTAGGCTGCGCTGCACAGGTAATGTGCACAATTAACAATGACATCAAAAAGTGAGTTTTTGGTTGCCAGACCAAGACAGTCCTGCACAGATTCCCCAAAACCCCGCGGTAAGGCAACAGTGGATGGAATTTGCTTTTCCGGATCAGCAACTGAGTTGCGCGAATGTTTATATCTGTTCGCTGAATTTCGGTGCCGACTGTTTCATAAACAAGGCCCAGCTCGACGCCGGATTTTCCCGATCGCCTAATGCTGAAGGATGGAGCAGTCCCAACGATAAAGGTCCCAACGTTAGAACCGCAGGCGGTGAGTGAGACTGCTTCAAATGTCTGTGTTTTTGCCTATGCTCATCAAGTAGCCCAAACATGATCACGTATAGTTAATTGATCAATGGAGCATGCGATGTGTAGTGCGTGTACATTTGTTTAGCTGGCCACTATATGTGTAACTTTATGTTTGTGTATTGTAAAAGCACTCCAAACAACAATACACAAAGAGGGGGGAAATATGTTGAACTAAATAAGCGCGCTTCTTCATTCAAATGCGCTACTATTCCGTGTCTATCTATGTAAACACTAACTTAGCCAGCTGTGCAAAACCGGTCCGCTTACTGTCTACACAAACCACGCGTAAACACACACACACACACGTGCACAACTGCACTTCCCACATGTACACCTTCAAAGACAAAAATACGACGATATAATTCAAGTATAAATATGTAAATAACACAAGCCGCTAAGCATATTATATAGTTAGTGTATAACTTGTACCACATAGAGACGTCCTGCTCTAGTCGTTTTTGCTGCTGCTCCTGTTCAACTGCAGCCTCTGGGTCTGATTCCGGATCATAGATGTACGGCTGTATCTGATTAAAAGCCATATTTTTATTTTGAATAAAGTTTTTTTCCCGCTGTTAGGGATGACGGACTCGACTCAACACACAGCGCGCTGCTGCACACGTCATTATTTAGCTCCGCTCACACGACACGCCCCCACCCGCTCGGCTTTTTTCGGAAAGACTCGGAACAGCGCATCTTTCTTATATAATTATTAAAAAAATAAAGACTTTTCGGAGATATGCAGGATGCAATGCTACTCTATAGGTACTCAAGATTGACATGACACTGACTGAAACTGAGTGTTTTACCCCCCCTTTAATTCTGCGAGACCTTCAGTGGTTCTCCCGCTGATGCTGTCTGATGATGGTGAATAGCATCGTGCAAGGTTGGAAATGCCCCAAAATGATTAAAAACACCCCCAAAATTCTGCCCTTGAATTAGTTTTTTTGTGTGTTTATAATATAGCAATATCACCCGAGCAAGAGTCCCATTTTCTCGAATATCGGCATGATTGCAAATGCAATATTCATTTTATACAACAGTTCAAAAAACAATAAGTTGTTAGTGAATTGATGATATAAATGGATTTTGATAAATGGTAAGATGTATTTTGTTGAAACTCCACAGCTCTTCTCGGATAATTCTGACAACTTGAGACCTCATCAGTGTGAATGTCAATAACCATATCACAACTCTTTTAATAGCAACATATAGACAGACATCTGACAGATATGACTTTGATAAGCGGCAGATGCCGTTGATGTTTTGACTTGTCGTTTTTAAAGGACGTTACAAGAGTTCGGCAACTCTGACATTAGGCACAACGATTGCTGTTCGTATCAGATAATAATGGAAACTATAACTCGGCATGGCTATTTACACTGTAAAAGTTATTTTCATGATTTCTTATCACAACTTTTTTTTCTTTTGTCAAATCAACTTGTTTAATGTGGTTTACATAACATAATATATTGAGTTTCTGTTGATTAAACCAATCTCCATTGTATTAACTCACATTTTTAATTTCAGTGAACTTAGTGACCAGGTAACTAACAATCATTTTAAACCAACAGTAATTAGTGACCAGTCACGGAAAGTAGGGACACAAGTCGGTTCTGGGGCTTTTTGAGTTATTATAGTTATTATACTACATTATAAAGTGTAGTCTCCAAGCTTTCCAGCGATGTGTAACACATGGAAATCTGATAATATTTGGAGAAGTTGTGTCCATCTGAATGTAGGCCTTTAGAAAAGTGTAAACGAGAGAAAACAGCCTCTGAAGTTTCTCACCTGTTCTCACCTGCTGGGAGTGACAATAGGGCTCATTTACATCTCATTTAGATAAGCCACACCCCCTGTAAAGCTGCAGGGTTGCTAGTAACGACCAAGGTTATTATAGTTTTGCTTTTTTAAATTAGTGTTTATTTTATTATCGTTTTCAATTTTGCTACAAATTTCAGTTTAGTTTTAGTTAGTTTTACAAATGGTTTTGCTAGTTTTAGTTTAGTTTTTATTTTGCAAATACATTTCTATTTAGTTTTTATTTATTTAGTTTCAGTTTTAGTTTTAGTAATTATAGTTTAGCAGAGTTACCATAATGAAGTGTAGAGACCAAATCAAGGTTTTTAATTTCAGCAAAGTTTAATGTTTGCACAGATTAGAGTTTAATCTTACTTCCTTAAGTGAAATCACTTGATAAACGAGCATTATTGTTTAAACCCAGGACGGTCTTACAAAACAGGCATAAAGTTGGGTCTTCACCTTTGAGCAAAAAAGCTCGAGTCAAACTATGACCTATACAAACAACGATCTGGAGATTAAAAAATGAAATAAATTATATTTTGATATTAAAAAATTATATTTGATATTTTTGACATAGATCCTCTGAGTATTAGCCTATCTTAAAGAACAAAATAAATGCAAAGTAAAAATTATAAATTCCAGACAAACTCATTCATAACAAAGATGAAATATTGTTAAACAATTAAAAGCTTATTTTAATTTCTTCAGTAGTACAATGTAATGATAGCAGTGTAAGACCACAGCTAAAGTCATCTGAATACAGCCAACACACACGTGTGTGTGTGTGTGTGTGTGTGTGTGTGTGTGTGTGTGTGTGTGTGTGTGTGTGTGTGTGTGTGTGTGTGTGTTGTGCTATAATTGTAAAAGGGGCCAATGTCTTCACTTATCTAGTAAAATATTATGATAACTGACTAATAAGGACATTTGACTGGTCCTCACTAGTTAAAAAGGCTTATAAATCGGCCAAAACATGTTTTTATTTAAATCTATTGTTTTGCACGTTCTTGGGATGGGTAGGTTTAGGGATAGGGGTTGGGTTAGGGGATATAAAATATCATTAACCTGATATAAAATCAATGGAAGACTATGCAATGTCCTCACTTATATAGTGAAACAAACGTGTGTGTGTGTGTGTGTATCCTGGTATTCCCTACTTTGTGGGGAAATGTCTCCACACAGATAATAATATAATATAATGTAAATGATTATGATAACACCTTTGAGCCTGTCAATATTATGCAAACATGAAATGAAATCTCAAACGCACAGTAGGCTAGTACTTGCTACTATAGTTGCTGACTTTTGCGCCTGCGTCTCTCGTCGCGTAAGAAACGTCATTCTAAAACAGTGAGCTTAAGTTAAAAGAAGTTCAACGTGCATCTCATTACCTCGTGTTATTTCCCATTTCACTGCCACGGACGCATTGATTCTTTGTGAACTGCCGTTTAGCGATGTGTTGCCTGTCTGCACGCGTCCGTCACTCAGATCACTTCACGCGCAGTAGCGCAATATACAGACATTCCCTCAACCGCCACAGTCAGATTCTCCACCGCATTAAAGAGAGCTTATTAATAACGAAAACGAATATTTATTTTTGCTAATTATTATTTTATTTCAGTTAGTTTTTTAGTAAGAGTAGTTAGTTTTGTTTAGTTTTAGTTTTTTATTTATTCAAATTTTTTAATTTTATTTCAGTTTACGAAAATGTTTTTTGACCAATAGTTTTAGTCTTAGTTTCAGTTTTCGTTTACGAAAATAACCTTGGTAACGACAGACGCAACGGGAAAAATCGGACCGCATACTACTAATAATAAAGATACTAACATTACCATCTAAAAGCCCATTATAGTAATGGGTTTTTTTAGCAAGTGATACGATGCTAACGATTACAATTAAAACGACAGTTAAGAACAATAGGTAGGTATGGGAAGGTCTAAACATGAGATAACGTGTGTGTGTTCTTACAATGAACACAAAACGACAAACTTTGGTGTTTCTGGAACACTGCGTCTGTTCGAAGGGGATAAAGACAGAGAAATGGGTAACGTCTGTAACCGTGGCTGTAGGGGTAAGGCGCATGTCATTAAGTTTTGACGCATATCGATCAGAGGTTCGAATCCGCCTTTTGCCACACTCTCTAACCGAGAAACACTTATTAATAAACACATGTTAGATGCTTTATTTCCACTAACATTTTCTCAATTCTTTTTGAAAATAAATGCCTTTCCGAGCTGATATGTGATGGGAAAAGGGAGTAGAGAGAGAGTGGCAAAAGGCGGATTCGATCCTCTGATCGAGGTGCGTCAAAACTTGATGACATGCGTCTCGAAGCCCTACACTACAGCCACAGTTACAGATTTGAGCCATTTCTCTGCCTTTATCCCCGTCAAATGTTACTATCGATATCGCCTCTGATTTCCTACGGTCCAACTGACGCCTGTCTGATACATTCTTCCTCTTCTTCATCTTCGCTCAGTTGTAGATTAGGGTATTATCCAGTCTTATTATGCCGCTTTCATCGTCGCTCTGATCTTCTTCAGAGTCTGTGAGCGCTTGTTCAGAAGCATCCGGCTTGTCGAAGAAATACTTCGAAACATTTTCGGTGTAACGGCCACGGTTCAGCTCGTCTGCGATCATCTTTGCGGCGTCCATCTTCATTGGATGTTGATATCAACTAGAGTCGGCCAGAGCGCTGCATAATAAGTAGCCACGCTTCCCTCGGAGGGCGGGGACAATAACAAAAGAAACAAAAGCCGGCTTATCCCGTATGGAAATACACATAGACAAGGACACGCCCCTACTGCGTGCTAGAATCTCTGAAAACAAGCCGATTTCAACCTCAAAATGTACGCTTTTAAATACACCAATACTGCTTTCTCAAAAAGGAGAGGCTTCTTCGTGATCTCAACTAACAGATTCTGCAAAAAAACGAAAATCACATAATTTGAAAAAAAAAAAAAAAAACGCTTCAATCTCATTTTGGTCGAAAGTTGTGCTGCCGACTTGTGTCCCTGGTTTCCGTAGATACCAAAGTAGTTCAGTAGTAAAGTGTCTCTCTCACACACACACACACACACACACACACACACACACACACACACACACACACACACACACACACACACACACACACACACACACACACACATGTTGGTCTATGTGGTTTACAGGGACTCTCCATAGGCGTAATGGTTTTTATACCGTACAAACCGTATTTACTATCCCCTTACACTGCCCCTGCCCCTAAACCTACCCATCACACACACACACACACACACACACACACACACACACACACACACACACACACACTGCCCCTAAACCTACCCATCACAGGAAACATTCTGCATTTTTACTTTCTCAAAAAATCATCATTTAGTATGTTTTTAAGGCCATTTGATATGTCCTCATAAACCACATTTATAGTGTAATACCAGTGTAATACCCATGTAGTTATACAAATTTGTGTCCTCATAAACCACATAAACAGGCTCACACACACACACACACACACACACACACACACACACACACACACACACACACACACACACACACACACACACACACACACACACACACACACACACACACACACACACACACACACACACACACATACACACTGCTGTCTCATATGAGGACATGAATGCATGAACTTCAGCTCCAGAGCCGCTCGGAGAGTCACTTTATTAGCATTTCACCGTTTAATTTGAGAAAAACTACCGTCATAAACGCATATATTACTGTTGTACAGTAGAATTTAGATTTAGATTTTATCAGTATAAAGCTCAGTTGTGCAACACTTTGTTTGAAAAAGGTTTGTTTAATTAAATTATATGAATGTTATGTCTTCATTTGATTACCAGAAAACACAACAATGTGTGGGAAATCTTTTAATAGAAATGAAATAAAATGCTGCTTCAACTGCATATAGTCTGACTTTATTTACGGATATGACATAAACAGACATGGACGATTGATGAAAACATTTTCTGCGAAATCCGTCACAAATATAAATTCCTTTCTGGACATGGACAGTATAGTGTGCATTCACTTGCATACGCTCTCAGACTAAATATAAAATATCTTAAACTGTGTGTGAAGATGAACGGAGGTCTTACGGGTGTGGAGCGACATTAGGGAGAGGAGTTAATGACAGACATTTCATTTCTGGGTGAACGAACCCTTTCCAACAACTAACCCAAGTGTGAATAATTAAAAATAGACCCCAGTGACTCCCAGCATCCTCTGCTGTACAGACTGGAAACGTGTTAAACGGTCACAGTACTCATATGTGAAGTTTAACGCTTGCTCAGAGACACGTTAGTTCAGTTTATTTCATACGTTTAGGAAATTTAGCTTGCACAGGTGCCACACACATCATTTATACAATCACACACATAAATGGACAGCATATCTATGATTACAACTGATTTAACATAGAAATAGCAGTCGGGATGAATGAGTGTTTAAACCTCTTCGCTCTCCCTCCTAATGCTCTACGACCTGATGGGAGGACCACAAACTCTCTATATAATGGAAGAGGAATTAATTATCACAGGCTTTTTTTTACAATGCACTCTTTAAAAATGTCTTGAAGTGGTATCTGTTGAACTCCGTTAATCCTAGATGCAGTCTTTGTCATTCAATTTCTACTAGACAACGTAATAGAGTCAAACCATACAATGACACAAGTTGCACAGGGCTCTTGTTGTTTATGCTCGGAGAGGATATTTACGGCTTCCTACAGGAAGTGGCCTCTGCTGTGTTAAGCTGTGTGTCGACGCGACTCGCTTTCTTTTCTTTTCTTTCGTCCCGTATAAAGCGTATAAATGCCGTCCGCATGAATGTCCTGCGCTTTCACAGGCTCTCTGTGATCTGGAAGAACTGGATGTTCAACCAGGATGCTGATGATTCTGGCTCATTTCAGGTGGAGAACGCCAGCGAAAGCCAATCCGGTGATGCAGAGACGCGCGGATCTCAGCCGCTTTCGCACCGCAGGAGAGCCGGAGGAGAACGCCAGATCATCATAGACACGGTAAGAGGACTTAATGATGAGTTTATTTCTGGTGTTCTGCGACCTATAATGCAGCACGGATCATGATTTTGAATGTCTTGAGAAGTGTGTGATGATCCATGTGTTAATGAGTGGAGATGGGGTTTCCTCGGCTGATATCATCGGTGTGTGTGTGTGTGTGTCAGTTAGGCTTCTCTGTAATCTGTTGGACACACTCCTCTGGGACGTTATCTGCTGCTGGTTGTGTGTGTTAGCACAGACTGTACAGTTTCCTGAGAATCAGAGAAGCGTTGTCTTAAGTGTGTCGTTCTTCTTTCCGTCCTTGGCTCTCTCTCTCTCTGTGTGTGTGTGTGTGTGTGTGTGTGCTTGTTTTGTGAAATATGAGGACACAAATGTGTATAATGACATGGGTATGAGACGTGGCTCTGTGTGTGTGTGTGTGTGTGTGTGCTTGTTTTGTGAAATATGAGGACACAAATGTGTATAATGACATGGGTATGAGACGTGGCTCTGTGTGTGTGTGTGTGTGTGTGTGTGTGTGTGTGCGTGCTTGTTTTGTGAAACATGAGGACACAAATTTTTATAATGACATGGGTATGAGATGGTGTGTGTGTGTGTATGTGTGTGATGGGTAGGTTTAGCGGCAGTGTGTGTGTGTGTGTGTGTGTGTGTGTGTGTGTGTGTGATGGTTAGGTTTAGGGGCTGTGTGTGTGTGTGTGTGTGTGTGTTTGTGTGTGTGTGTGTGATGGTTAGGTTTAGGGGCTGTGTGTGTGTGTGTGTGTGTTTGTGTGTGTGTGTGTGATGGTTAGGTTTAGGGGCTGTGTGTGTGTGTGTGTGTGTGTGTGTGTGTGTGTGTGTGTGTGTGTGTGTGTGCGTGTGTGTTATCCCATCCAACATTAAACAGAGCGACGCACGTGGACTGCTTATCATAGGTTCACCCAGGGCCGTGTTAAGCCTTTGCGGGCTTCCCTGATAGACCAGATCACTGGACTGGAAACTTAAAGTGATTATAAGTTCATATCAATATTAATTTACAAAGCATGACAAACAATACAGATTATTGTCAGAATTACAATACACCCTTTAAATGTCACGTTTAAACAACGTTTTATTCAATTCATCACTTTATATTTACTTCATATTTATTATATATTACGTTGCTCATGCAAGTGGCAAAATATTTAAACTAGGCCTATGTTAAAAACAAAAATGTTTTACATTAAAACTTGCAATAGACAAAAAAAATCTAGTCTTTAATTTCTTTTATTTTTAAATCTTTTAAGAAATCCTGCAGGTTATAAAGAACTTTATTTCTCCGCCTTCAAGAAAGGACGAGAGCTCTCCATTATTTCCTATTTACTCCCTAGTCTCCCTATTTACCTGAATGTGTCTGTTTTCTTGCTTTACCCGAGGCAAAAAGTCATTGAAACAGATTAGACTTTAAATTACATGAATCTGTGGTGAAATAACCAGATTTTCACTTCAATGCATTTTTATTTTAATGCGATCAACGTTCTGTCACTTTAATTCAGAGCGTCCAGCACAAAATAGACTCTGTGCAGAAACGATCGACGCGCTGCTGCAGACCTGGAAAGCACTGCCGGACCGCATCCGTGTGTAGTGAGAAAGCTGAAATCCGTTAACATTGGGACGTATAACAGGCGATCTATTCGTGATCAAACTATTAGCGTTGCAGATCTAAGCAGTTCAAAGGAGTCATTTGTTGGACTACTACACAATAACAGAAAGACGTGTTTTATTGCTATTATCTCATCACCTTTGTAGCGCCGCTAATGTGAATCGGTAGAGGAATAATTTATATTTTATGCATTGGGAATTTGGGATACACTAGCTGCCTGCTGGGGTGGCAATGGTCTTTTTTTAGGGTGGCAGTTGAAACCCCGGTAGATCCACCCTTGCCACTGTCATATTTTCTTACATTTTCGTTCGACATGTTGAGGTGATGTACTGGGTGTCCGCTGTGACTTGATTCGGGTGTGTGACAACGATGCACAATGTACGCATAATTAACTCGATCCCAAAAAAAAAAAAAAAGGATAACTCAAAGAGAATTGTCTCGGGGGCCCCCTGGTGTTCGGGGCCCTGGGCTGCAGCCCATGTTGCCCATTAGGATAACGCGGCCCTGGGTTCACCACACGGGATATAGTTATTAAATGATCCTGTTTCTCTGAAGTTCTTCCACATAACATTGAGCCAAGCCCAGCGGTAAATCTACATTAACTACATTCACAGTAAAAGTAAACAGGCTTATTATCACCTTGTTAGTTGTAGTGGGCGACTTACAAGCTAACGCTACCAAACTATCATCACTAAAACATCGGACTTGTACAGCGTACAATTTATATTAATATTAATGACTCGGCATCGCCTGTATCAAAAGAGAAATCATTTCATCCGATGTTTAAAATGAATAAAATACCAGTCCACTGTTGGTGAGGTGTGTGTGTGTGTGAGATGGGCGTGTGTGTGTGTGTGTGTGTGTGTGTGTGTGAGACAGAGAGAGCGATGCACGGTGGACCAATCCACTGTAAGGCAAGAGAGGGGGGACTCAAAATGCTTCTTAACTTAAAAAGCAATTTTTTTGCCCTTTTGCGTTTTTAGTGTTTTACTACTTACAGAATTAAGTATATCTATTGATATTATTGATATTTAGTGTTGAGTAAAAAAATGTTGACCACATTGAAGATTTTAATAAATAAATTTACCTCAGTTTTAATAAATTGTTCACCTGTTTGGGAAGTGCTTGTCATGTTTTTGACATTAATGGATAGTTTAGTGTCTGTTTTCTACATCTTTCACTCAGAAGCAAAAATATGCCTTTAAACTTTAAAGAAATAAAGATTTTAAATTTATCGTGATATTTATCGATATCGACTGATATGGAACATTATATAGTGATAATTATTTTGGGCCATATCACCCAGCCCTGTTTATACAGTACACTGTGCCCTATTTTTACAGTGCATGGTTGTGCGTTTGGTAAAGTCTCGGCCGATGTGTGAAGTGATCAGTGGAGAAAAGTAAACATCAGATGCAAACTAGAGCAGAATGCAGATCTGTGGTGTTAGTTTCCTGTCAGACTGAACGATGTCTGAGCCACAGCTTGAAAGTCAAGCCTCGGTGATTCGCCAGACTGTTGCAATGCTGCTGAGTTCCTCCATATGTCATGAAGAGTTAAAGGTGTTTCCTGAAGTTAACTGTCTGCAGAGACAACTGAGTAACACCGGCCGCATGTTCATTATCACTGCTTTTTCATTATCACTGCTTTTACACTGCTTTCACCCAAAAATGAAATGTCTGTCATTAACTCCTCCCCCTAATGTCGCTCCACACCCGTAAGACCTCCGTTCATCTTCACACACAGTTTAAGATATTTTATATTTAGTCCGAGAGCGTATGCAAGTGTATGCACACTATACTGTCCATGTCCAGAAAGGGAATAAAAACATCATCACAGTAGTCCATATGAGACATCAGTGGGTTAATTAGAGTCTCTTGAAGCATCCAAAATACATTTGGGTCCAAAAATAACAAAAACTACGACTTTATTCAGCATTGGCTTCTCTTCAGGGTTTGTTTTCAATCCTCAAATAAAGATTCAAACGGCTATGAGTCAGCTTATTGTTGTTTATGAGCTTAACATATGTGTCTGTGATTGGCCATATCGTGTTCATGAGCTCAACATATGTGTCTCTGATTGGCCATATCGTGTTCATGAGCTTAACATATGTGTCTCTGATTGGCCATATCGTGTTCATGAGCTCAACATATGTGTCTGTGATTGGCCATATCGTGTTCATGAGCTCAACATATGTGTCTGTGATTGGCCATATCGTGTTCATGAGCTTAACATATGTGTCTCTGATTGGCCATTGTGTTCATGAGCTCAACATATGTGTCTCTGATTGGCCATTGTGTTCATGAGCTTAACATATGTGTCTCTGATTGGCCATTGTGTTCATGAGCTTAACATATGTGTCTCTGATTGGCCATATCGTGTTCATGAGCTTAACATATGTGTCTCTGATTGGCCATTGTGTTCAGGAGCTCAACATATGTGTCTGTGATTGGCCATATCGTGTTCATGAGCTCAACATATGTGTCTCTGATTGGCCATTGTGTTCATGAGCTTAACATATGTGTCTCTGATTGGCCATATCGTGTTCATGAGCTTAACATATGTGTCTCTGATTGGCCATTGTGTTCATGAGCTCAACATATGTGTCTGTGATTGGCCATATCGTGTTCATGAGCTCAACATGTGTGTCTGTGATTGGCCATATCGTGTTCATGAGCTCAACATGTGTGTCTGTGATTGGCCATATCGTGTTCATGAGCTCAACATATGTGTCTGTGATTGGCCATATCGTGTTCATGAGCTCAACATATGTGTCTGTGATTGGCCATATCGTGTTCATGAGCTCAACATATGTGTCTGTGATTGGCCATATCGTGTTCATGAGCTCAACATATGTGTCTGTGATTGGCCATATCGTGTTCATGAGCTCAACATATGTGTCTGTGATTGGCCATATCGTGTTCATGAGCTCAACATATGTGTCTCTGATTGGCCATATCGTGTTCATGAGCTCAATATATGTGTCTGTGATTGGCCATATCGTGTTCATGAGCTCAACATATGTGTCTGTGATTGGCCATATCGTGTTCATGAGCTCAACATATGTGTCTCTGATTGGCCATTGTGTTCATGAGCTTAACATATGTGTCTGTGATTGGCCATATCGTGTTCATGAGCTCAACATATGTGTCTGTGATTGGCCATATCGTGTTCATGAGCTCAACATATGTGTCTGTGATTGGCCATATCGTGTTCATGAGCTCAACATATGTGTCTGTGATTGGCCATATCGTGTTCATGAGCTCAACATATGTGTCTCTGATTGGCCATTGTGTTCATGAGCTCAACATGTGTGTCTGTGATTGACCATATCGTGTTCATGAGCTCAATATATGTGTCTGTGATTGGCCATATCGTGTTCATGAGCTCAACATATGTGTCTCTGATTGGCCATATCGTGTTCATGAGCTCAACATATGTCTCTGATTGGCCATATCGTGTTCATGAGCTCAACATATGTGTCTCTGATTGGCCATATCGTGTTCATGAGCTCAACATGTGTGTCTGTGATTGGCCATATCGTGTTCATGAGCTCAACATATGTGTCTGTGATTGGCCATATCGTGTTCATGAGCTCAACATATGTGTCTCTGATTGGCCATATCGTGTTCATGAGCTCAACATATGTGTCTCTGATTGGCCATATCGTGTTCATGAGCTCAACATATGTGTCTCTGATTGGCCATATCGTGTTCATGAGCTCAACATATGTGTCTCTGATTGGCCATATCGTGTTCATGAGCTCAACATATGTGTCTCTGATTGGCCATATCGTGTTCATGAGCTCAACATATGTGTCTCTGATTGGCCATTGTGTTCATGAGCTCAACATGTGTGTCTGTGATTGGCCATATCGTGTTCATGAGCTCAATATATGTGTCTGTGATTGGCCATATCGTGTTCATGAGCTCAACATATGTGTCTCTGATTGGCCATATCGTGTTCATGAGCTCAACATATGTGTCTCTGATTGGCCATATCGTGTTCATGAGCTCAACATATGTGTCTGTGATTGGCCATATCGTGTTCATGAGCTCAACATATGTGTCTGGGATTGGCCATATCGTGTTCATGAGCTCAACATATGTGTCTCTGATTGGCCATATCGTGTTCATGAGCTCAACATATGTCTCTGATTGGCCATATCGTGTTCATGAGCTCAACATATGTGTCTCTGATTGGCCATATCGTGTTCATGAGCTCAACATATGTGTCTCTGATTGGCCATTGTGTTCATGAGCTCAACATGTGTGTCTGTGATTGGCCATATCGTGTTCATGAGCTCAATATATGTGTCTGTGATTGGCCATATCGTGTTCATGAGCTCAACATATGTGTCTGTGATTGGCCATATCGTGTTCATGAGCTCAACATATGTGTCTGTGATTGGCCATATCGTGTTCATGAGCTCAACATATGTGTCTCTGATTGGCCATATCGTGTTCATGAGCTCAACATATGTGTCTCTGATTGGCCATATCGTGTTCATCAGCTCAACATATGTGTCTGTGATTGGCCATATCGTGTTCATGAGCTCAATATATGTGTCTGTGATTGGCCATATCGTGTTCATGAGCTCAACATATGTGTCTCTGATTGGCCATTGTGTTCATGAGCTCAACATATGTGTCTCTGATTGGCCATATCGTGTTCATGAGCTCAACATATGTGTCTCTGATTGGCCATTGTGTTCATGAGCTCAACATATGTGTCTCTGATTGGCCATATTGTGTTCATGAGCTCAACATATGTGTCTGTGATTGGCCATTGTGTTCATGAGCTCAACATATGTGTCTCTGATTGGCCATATCGTGTTCATGAGCTTAACATATGTGTCTCTGATTGGCCATATCGTGTTCATGAACTCAACATATGTGTCTGTGATTGGCCATTGTGTTCATGAGCTCAATATATGTCTGTGATTGGCCATATCGTGTTCAGGAGCTCAACATATGTGTCTGTGATTGGCCATATCGTGTTCATGAGCTCAACATATGTGTCTCTGATTGGTCATTGTGTTCATGAGCTTAACATATGTGTCTCTGATTGGCCATATCGTGTTCATGAGCTCAACATATGTGTCTGTGATTGGCCATTGTGTTCATGAGCTCAACATACGTGTCTGTGATTGGCCATTGTGTTCATGAGCTCAACATATGTGTCTCTGATTGGCCATTGTGTTCATGAGCTCAACATATGTGTCTGTGATTGGCCATTGTGTTCATGAGCTCAACATATGTGTCTGTGATTGGCCATATCGTGTTCATGAGCTCAACATATGTGTCTGTGATTGGCCATTGTGTTCATGAGCTCAACATATGTGTCTGTGATTGGCCATTGTGTTCATGAGCTCAACATATGTGTCTGTGATTGGCCATATCGTGTTCATGAGCTCAACATATGTGTCTGTGATTGGCCATTGTGTTCATGAGCTCAACATATGTGTCTGTGATTGGCCATATCGTGTTCATGAGCTCAACATATGTGTCTGTGATTGGCCATTGTGTTCATGAGCTCAACATATGTGTCTGTGATTGGCCATATCGTGTTCATGAGCTCAACATATGTGTCTGTGATTGGCCATTGTGTTCATGAGCTCAACATATGTGTCTGTGATTGGCCATATCGTGTTCATGAGCTCAACATATGTGTCTGTGATTGGCCATTGTGTTCATGAGCTCAACATATGTGTCTGTGATTGGCCATTGTGTTCATGAGCTCAACATATGTGTCTGTGATTGGCCATTGTGTTCATGAGCTCAACATATGTGTCTGTGATTGGCCATTGTGTTCATGAGCTCAACATATGTGTCTGTGATTGGCCATTGTGTTCATGAGCTCAACATATGTGTCTGTGATTGGCCATATCGTGTTCATGAGCTCAACATATGTGTCTGTGATTGGCCATTGTGTTCATGAGCTCAACATATGTGTCTGTGATTGGCCATTGTGTTCATGAGCTCAACATATGTGTCTGTGATTGGCCATTGTGTTCATGAGCTCAACATATGTGTCTCTGATTGGCCATATCGTGTTCATGAGCTTAACATATGTGTCTCTGATTGGCCATATCGTGTTCATGAGCTTAACATATGTGTCTCTGATTGGCCATATCGTGTTCATGAACTCAACATATGTGTCTGTGATTGGCCATTGTGTTCATGAGCTCAATATATGTCTGTGATTGGCCATATCGTGTTCAGGAGCTCAACATATGTGTCTGTGATTGGCCATATCGTGTTCATGAGCTCAACATATGTGTCTCTGATTGGTCATTGTGTTCATGAGCTTAACATATGTGTCTCTGATTGGCCATATCGTGTTCATGAGCTCAACATATGTGTCTGTGATTGGCCATTGTGTTCATGAGCTCAACATACGTGTCTGTGATTGGCCATTGTGTTCATGAGCTCAACATATGTGTCTCTGATTGGCCATTGTGTTCATGAGCTCAACATATGTGTCTGTGATTGGCCATTGTGTTCATGAGCTCAACATATGTGTCTGTGATTGGCCATATCGTGTTCATGAGCTCAACATATGTGTCTGTGATTGGCCATTGTGTTCATGAGCTCAACATATGTGTCTGTGATTGGCCATTGTGTTCATGAGCTCAACATATGTGTCTGTGATTGGCCATATCGTGTTCATGAGCTCAACATATGTGTCTGTGATTGGCCATTGTGTTCATGAGCTCAACATATGTGTCTGTGATTGGCCATATCGTGTTCATGAGCTCAACATATGTGTCTGTGATTGGCCATTGTGTTCATGAGCTCAACATATGTGTCTGTGATTGGCCATATCGTGTTCATGAGCTCAACATATGTGTCTGTGATTGGCCATTGTGTTCATGAGCTCAACATATGTGTCTGTGATTGGCCATATCGTGTTCATGAGCTCAACATATGTGTCTGTGATTGGCCATTGTGTTCATGAGCTCAACATATGTGTCTGTGATTGGCCATTGTGTTCATGAGCTCAACATATGTGTCTGTGATTGGCCATTGTGTTCATGAGCTCAACATATGTGTCTGTGATTGGCCATTGTGTTCATGAGCTCAACATATGTGTCTGTGATTGGCCATTGTGTTCATGAGCTCAACATATGTGTCTGTGATTGGCCATATCGTGTTCATGAGCTCAACATATGTGTCTGTGATTGGCCATATCGTGTTCATGAGCTCAACATATGTGTCTGTGATTGGCCATTGTGTTCATGAGCTCAACATATGTGTCTGTGATTGGCCATTGTGTTCATGAGCTCAACATATGTGTCTGTGATTGGCCATTGTGTTCATGAGCTCAACGTATAAGAATATTTGGACTTAAAAAAAAACACAACAAAAGGACAGAATGCACATTTTCCATTTTCCAAGAAAGGAGGTGGGATGTTTCACATGTTTTCAAATCACATCATAGTGATATAATAGAGAATGTTTCAATGCAGCTTTACATTATTAAACAGTGGTAATATTGTAAAACTCATCAATTATGAATAGGGTTGCAAAGTTTCCAGAAACTTTCTTGAATTTTTTGGAAACTTTCCAGGAAGCTTTTGACATGTGAGCTGTAAAGCAGCTCTACAGAAGACAATAGAGTCATTATTAAAATCAATTCAGTTCAATAACAGTGTTGATGCTGTAATTAGTGTCATTATCCAGCTCAGTTCAGTTCAAATTTTCTTCTTGTCTGATAGTGCCAGTGCAGTTAAATTGATAATATTACGGAATATTAATTTAGTGCCATATTAGTTTTGTGACAGAAGCCTCATGAACCACATGGAAAGCTATATCAAAGCATTAATAACCAAAAGAGCAATTAGGTCAAATCAGTTTCTGCTCGCACATAGAAGGCATTTTCAGTAAATCTTTGGTAAATCTTTGGGTAATAGAAATGTGGTGCATTACTTAAAACGAATTGTCTGATTAAAAGCACTGGAAAAGCCTAAGCTTATAAATAGGGGTGGGAATGTTTGGACGCCTCAATTCTTGTTTCAGCTTGATGCAGAAACCTCCACGATGCATCCGTGTGTGTTTGCAGCAGCAGTGCAGGAGCGCTAGTCATCATGTTCATGATTAGCCTCCACATAAACGCTCTGATCCGCCAGTGGAAACACAAACGGGTTTAATATCCTCGTATCAGAGGCGGCCCGTGGCTTTCGGTCTCTGTAATAAAGTCAGAGTGACCTTAAACTGTCAGTCAGGGCACAACCTGTTTTCCATGGCTGTGCTTGAGAATGAATAGCCATAGCTAGGGGGAAAAAAAGTATGGTATTACCCACACTGCAAAAATGCTTTTCTTACTTTCGTATTTTTGTCTTGTTTCTAGTCCAAACATCTAAAAATTCTTAAAACAAGAAGCATTTACTGGACAAGCAAAAGTAATGGTCTTGTTTTGTGGAAAAATAACTCAAAATTATAAGCAAATAAGATAATCTGCCAATGGGGTAAGAAAAATGATCTTAATTCAAACAGAAAACACGATTATTTTGCTCACCCCATTGGCAGATTATTTATCTTATTTTAAGCATTTTAAGTTATTTCTCCCAAAACAAGACAATCATTTTTACTTGTCCAGTAAATGTTTCTTAAAGGGGCGGTGAAATGCTGTTTCCTGCATACTGAGCTTTACTCTGTTAAAGACTTGGATTCCCATCCTAAACATAGACAAAGTTTCAAAAACTAATGTTGGACGTTTGATGGAGTATTTCTGTGTTAAAAATACTCCTTCCGGTTTCTCACAAGTTTCGGCGAGTTTTTTTCGAGTATGGCTCGGCTTGACGTTAATAGAGCGGAAGGTCCTTGTATGGGCCGTACGGGCTCTTCTCCCGGTAGGGCGCGCGCGTGACTAGAGCGAGAGAGGAAACGCACGCCCATAAACACTCTCAGCTGCAGATCCAGTCGTCCGTGAACACTAATGTCGCGCCGCGCTCCACTTTATTCCTATGGGTGACGTCGAGCGACTTCAACGCTTCAGCACAGCATTCTGGGAAGGCAGCGCTGCATTTGAACCGATTTGAACGCAGAAATGACGGGAAGCTTCAAGGCATCGCTTCAGTCGCGTCTCAAAGTGGATTTACACGCCACTGCTGTCACAGGACTTCACCAAATCATACCAAAGAAGTGTGTTTTTGACAGAGCGGTCCTGCTTTGGAAGATGCCGGTGAGTAAATCAACTTCAAATGTCTCTGCTATTGGCTACCGTCGCATGAGTAAACATCAGTAAACGATACGATCGCGTGCTTCGTCAGTCAAATGCGCTAACGGTTACTCCATTGTTGTTCTGTATAACGTTACACTATTCTGACTCTGACGTGCAAAACCGTTTTGCTTGCTACCTCTAAGGTCTAGTCACATACAATAGTCCATAAACCGAATGATGTCCTCATAAACTGCACACAAAGGCCCCTAAATACAGTCCATACCACAGAGACGGACGTCCTGATGTTGCCGTTTCTCCTGTTCAGTTTATTTCAGCCTCAGATTTGATTGTGGATCATTATCTGTATTAGCTGAGATAGATGGGTTTCTCCACGCTTGAGGACGACACCGCTTTGCGCGCTTGTCATTCTTTAGCTCCGCCCACACGATACGCCTCCAGGCGCTCGGTTTTTTCCGGAAAGACTCGGTACAGCCCATATTTCTTTTATAAATATGATAAAACTAAAGACTTTTCGGAGATATGAAGGATGCAATACTACTCTATAGGTACTCAAGATTGACATGAGATTGACTGAAACTGAGTGTTTCACCCCCCCTTTAATGTAAGAAGTTTTAGATGTTTGGACTAGAAACAAGACAAAAATACCAAGTAAGAAAGGCATTTTTTTGCCGTGCTATGCGTGGTTCTTTGGCAGGGTGTATGGTTTCATGAAGAACCTCTAATATCCAAATAACCTTTCCATTGCACAAAAGGTTCTTTAGACTATAAAAGTGGTTTGAACAATTTTTCTTTCACAAAACAGTTTTTTAGGGAACCACAAATGCTTCTTCTATGGCATCACTGTGAAACTGCATTTTTGGTTCTTCCTGGTACCTTTACTCTTAAGGGTGTAAAAAAAAAAATGCATGTGCATATTTCGCTTAGATTCACAACCTGCAAACTCCATTAGGATCAACTGTGATATCAGACACTTATGAGGCTCTGCTTCAGTCGGACAGGTTTGTAAAACTGCTGTGCATTCATCTGCACGATAGCGAATGCTTCACATGCATGTGTGTGTGTGTGTGTGAGGAGAATCTCTGCGGCTGCTGTTTGTGCTGGAGGTCTAATTTTAGAGGATGACATCATGCCCCCCCAGCTCTGCCTTTGGGCCGCTTCATATTTTCATCCACTCAAAGCAGAGGAGATCTCTCGTTTTGGATGATTTTCACTCTGCTGTTTGTGCTTCAGATCCCAGCACGCTCTTCAGGAAGAGCTGGAAAAATAGCAGGAAGTGAGGTGTGCAAGCTCAACCCCGCAGGCGTTAACTTCCTAGTGCTGGACAAGAAAAGGCAATCATGGAGACATAAACACCAGTCATTATTTACTCATCCTCGTGTCTAAACTCGTACGACTTTCTATTCATTTTCACAACAGGAGAAGCTTTGAAGAATGCTCCACTAGTTGTTTTCTGGAGACTTAACACGGAAAGCATCAAAATGAATCCATGTGATTTGTGCTGTCACTATAAAGTGATAGTTTACCCAAAAATAAGCCTGTGATGTTTATCTGCTGTATATGATAAAGTCATATGCACTTAAGATGACTTTTGGGGTGAGGAAATCATGGGCTAATTTTCATTTTAAGGTGAACTATCACTTTAAAGCATTAGTTCCCCCCAAATTTTAAATTCTGTCATCATTTACTTACTTTTTTCTATTCTTTCATGATAATTTTCTAACTACCATGCTGCCATAACTATAAAACCTGTCAATAAGTGATTTGAATTGGTATGCACAGAGGTCATATTTGTGCTTTATTATAAATAAATAGTTTTGGACCAATAATCTTCCTAGACAAGAACTACACCTGTTTTCTATGCCATATACATACCTATTTTGCAGCAGAACAGAAAGAACTGTCATCTGTCAGCCTTGGTTTCATTCTAGAGGATTGTTAAAAATCATGTTGATGCAGCTGTTGAAGACGGAGACATCAGACAGGTCACATTATCTGTGGAAAACAAATGAGGTCAACATTTTCAGAAAAAAGGGTTCATGAAACAATCGTGTCTTTGAATCTGGATTACTACCCAATACAAATCAGACACAACGATTAAATAGTGCAATAAGATTACAGTTTGGTGAATGAACTAGGGCTGCACGTTTTCAAGTTTTTCATTAACCGTTAACCGAGGCCCTTAGCGGTTAATACTCGGTTAACCATAGTGTGCGTCAGGGTTATTTTTAGCTTATTAATTTGACGACCACCATCTGCGTAGTGAACGCGCCTATAGAGAGGAATGCACATCATGGATTACATAATCAGAGAGTAGCCTATTTCTTTTCGTTTTAAATTGTTAAAAGACATTTCAAGTTTCTTAAGATCTATTTCATGTCTGCAAAGCCTACGCTGAGTTTCGTTAAATTAGGATGAGATGCGCTCCAGTTCACGAGCAATGCGAGTGGCCGCGAGGTGAGGGCGCCTGCACGATTAGAGCATCTAACGTTAGTAAAATATGCAGCCGAGAACGATTCACACAGACTCAGCGTTTGACTCGCGCGGCTGAGCCTTTCCCGGCAGAGAGTTCAAGCATCTGTGGACTCGTCCCTTCAGCTCTGGCCATCTTGCTTTCAGTCCGCGATCAGCTTTTTTGTTTTCTTCATTACAGTTAAAGTAACCTCTGCTTTTCTCTAGTCATTCACAAGTTTCTCACTTCAAACGTTCTTTCTTCTGATCCGTTATGCACAGCGCGCGCGGCTCCCGCTCTGCTTCTGCCCTAATGCGACTTATAGTCCAGTGCGACGTATGTTATTTTCCTCTTCATGACGCATATTTTGACTGATGCGACTCATACTCCGGAGCAACTTATAGCCTGAAAAATGCGGTAAGCACTGCATTGCAATACTTGCATTTTGCCTCGTCACTCTCAATTTTAAAGTGCTCCCACGCTTTCTTTGCCCGCTTCATTGCCCGCTTAGAAAGCTGGTCATGACTTCTTCTTGTGGATATTATAAATGTCTGGGAGCGCTCTGGCGGTCTCTAGGGGTGCAAAAATATATTACAACTAAATTCAAGGCACGTCATTGACGCCACTTAACCGAGCAAAATGTTTCACTAGGTTACGCAATTTTTAACGGTTAATCGGTCAGTCGGTTAACCATGGACACCCCTAGAATGAACAATTCATTAAAGAAGGGAAAAGAAAGCGTTAACGTTACTCAGTGATGCTGCTTCCTCAGGGAGGCCACTTTGCATAGCTCGTCTGTATAAAACTCTTAAGCAGCCTTTCAATCAGCATAGCTACGGAATGTGTTTTTCAAGACACAACTACATAATTATACAGTAAAAATACATATTAATATAGGCGTGGGACACTTACTTTCTCTGTGTTTTCTCTGTTCTCCGTTTCCCTGTTCCGGTGTTTTCTCTGTTCTCTGTGATGTGGTGAAAACTCCCCGTGCACCACGAGTGACGAGTCTAACGTTAGTCTGAGAAAGGTTTAGGTGCGTTATTAAAGCGTCAAGTTATATATCGTTATAAAACAATGTCATAAAAAAACGTTGCAAATTAGGCTAAAAACACTTACTCTCGGTGTTCCCTATATGCAAGCAACTCTCCTCGTCCTCCGCTCCGTATCACGAGTCAAAGATGCCGCATGTGAGAAAAACATGTCTCGTTTAAGCGCGCAGAGCATTTAAATATTGCTTTAAATCAATGTTATAAAATACATATTGTAAATGAGGTAAAACACTTGCTCACTGCGTTTCCCTGTTAAAAAGCAACCGCCTCAGGTGTGCTCGAATCACGCGTCAACGAAAATGCCTCTACAGGAGCTGTTTAGCGGTGCACAGCACATTAATAGCTATAAAACAATATGATGTAACAAAATGCATATGTAAATAAGATGAAACCAGGATAAAACATGCAATATCAGCGTTATCCCTCGTTCCACGGCGCGAGTCAAAGAAAATGGCGTCTGTGAGAAAAGTTTAAGCTTGTTTCGCCGAAATATCCCGGATGTAATTTCACTCTCTCTCTAGTGTTGATATTTAACTCTACATATATTCACCAGCCAGAGAGTGCGGTTTACACTAGTAGTGTTAATTCAACACCAGAAATGTAACACTCTAAAAGTCCTTAACACCAGGATTTCAACCTATTTCAACACTGGAGATTTTGCTGTGTGTGTATCTTGAGAGTGTGATGTTTATCTGCAGGGCATCTGAGGTGTAGGTGTGTGTGTTTCGTCAGTAGAACACAAATGAAGATTTTTAACTCAGCCGTTGCTCGTATAATGCGTGTCAATGGGGTGTATTTCTATGAGAGTTAAAAACACACAGGCATACGAATCCATATTAAACCCTGTGGCTCGTGGAGACACTTATTTCATATTATATTCTTAAATTTGATCTATAGATTCAATTTAAATAAGAAACTACAGGGCTGTTACCAATCAAATTAAATGATTTACACTGAAAAATTACAACTGCATTAAATAAATGTTGAAAAGTATATGAAACTAAACCACAAGTAAGTGGCAGCAAATGAGTCTTAAAGAGTGAGTCATTGAGTCGATTCAATTAATTTTTTAATTCAAACACTGAATCATTCAGTAACACACACTGTTGCTGTGAGATGTGTTTCGGTTCTGCTGTTTGGATCTATTTTCGCTGCTGAAACAGAACAAAAACAGTCAATATTGCTTCTAAAATGTAAGTGATAAAATGTTAATGAATAGTTTGTGGAGCTGTCATATGAAATCAGTGTCATTTTCAGTCGTGATGGTATTCAGGAAAACACACTCTTAGTTGTGTGATGTTGTTTAACTGTATCATATGTTATAAATATAAAAACTGCACATTGTGATTGTTTAGCTCAGTTTCTCAGTGTGAGCAGCGCGAGTGTTGTAATTTCTCCTCGAGAGGCTGCGGAGCGACAACAGCGCAACCTTGTTACTGTCAGTTCATTACATTTACCGTCAGTTCATTACATGTCTTGCATTTTGGTGATTCATTAGTTATTTTTTTCATTGTTATTGCCGTTTTAATCAGGCTCTTGTCCGTCGGGCAAGTAAAATTCTCTTTCACCCGTCCTTCAAGAAATCCACTTGTCCTGGACAAGCGTTAATGTCGAGCCCTGACTTCTATAAATTACTAAGAGTTTCTTCACAGTTATTAATGTAAACAGCCCCTAAAGTACCGAAAAAAAGGTACCCTTTGTTGAGCACAATTCACACTCAGCGGTAATTCAAGTACAACATTTTCTGAATGTGTCACGTGCAACATGGATTCGGTCTTCTGCACTTTTGATTATGGTTAATATTTTAAATATGAGAACGAGCTAAGGGAGTGCTTATTTTGAAGACAGAGAGAGTGTGTGCGGCTCTCTGATCGCTCTCTTTCACTCAGTTAACATGCGCCCTATCACAAGCGCAGCACTCATGCATTCTGCATCACTTACTCTCCGGAAAAAAGGGTGTTTGGTGGGTAAATTGTGTTGTTTTGGTAAGGTTGCTGCTAAAATTGGTATTCCTGGGTCTATATATCACATAATTGAGGTCGCTTCAACCCGCGAACATGGAAAACAACCGGCAGGAAAACCGCAGACTTGGCAACACAGTGCAGTTGAGTTCTGTTGACATTTGAGCACTAACGTTATGCGTCGCTCCGCTGCTCTGATTGGCTGTTGGTCTGTCCAATCGAGGTCTTTCCTGGTTGGGTTGAAAAACGCCCCATAATCACAGCCCAATGGAGCAGAATCAGACTCATATTCTGACTAGAGTTCAGTATGACCACATCAGGCTAGTACTGTGCAAGAATTAGGCAGAATTTGCTTACAAGCACAAAATAATCCACACAATTGTTGGTCAATAAGACCAAGACTGCAAAAGCTTTTAACAAATCATAAAATCATATCAGGTCATGAGCGTGATGTGAATGAGCTGCACGTTCAGAAGGGTTGTTAATTGGCTCTGTGTGTGTGTTATGGTCTGAGTAGTGCCGTTTTGTCACTGTCACTCTTCTGAAAGCTGGAGACAGTGAGACCCGAGACGCCTCATTAGAGTTTCATCACAGACGCATTAATCAGCCGCGCGACGCCGCTGTCCTCCGGCACTGATGCGCTGTGTGTCTCAATACGAGCCGAGGCTTCAGAATCAGCATCCCTGAAGCTCAAACTCTTAGACAGGAAGCACATCCTGCCTGTGATCTGTTTACGCTCTCAGCTTCACCGCAGTTCGTTTCATGTGCTCAATAAACCTGGCTGGAGCGGGTCAAAGGGATTGTTTGACTGTGTAGACACTGATATGATCGCCTACACCGTAAGATTCAAATGCCCGTCGGTTTTGCTATTTAAAAGGTGCAGTGTGTAGTATTTATGAGGATCTATTGGCAGAAATGGAATATAATGTCCATCACTATGTTTTCAGTGGTTTAAAGACCTTACATAAAGAGCCGTTATGTGTTTATTACCTTAGACTGAGCCGTTTCTATCACACACACACCGCGGGTCCCCTCACAGTGAAGCCACCAAGTTTCAACAGTAACCCTAAATGGACAAACTTCACTAAAGAACACTAGCTACTCTGTGCTGTCTCAGATGATGACATCTTTGTCCTGTGTTGGCCACCGTAGCTTCCAGTGTTAATTTTGACCGTTGATCGTTAATTTTGACAGTTTCCTGCTATCTAATGAGTTTGGTTAAATTGTAATGCCTGTAGAAGTACAACAGTGCTGCGTTGTGATGCATGATTCGAACATGATTCCCCGTATGGTTTCCCCCCTATGCTTTCACCTCTATGGTTTGCTCCCTATGGTCCCCCCCATGGTTCCCCCATATGGTTTGCCCCCTATGGTCCCCCCATGATTCCCCCATATGGTTCGCCCCCTATTGTCCCCCCATGGTTCCCCACATATGGTTTGCCCCCTATGGTCCCCCCATGATTCCCCCATATGGTTCGCCCCCTATTGTCCCCCCATGGTTCCCCACATATGGTTTGCCCCCTATTGTCCCCCCATGGTTCTCCCATATGGTTCGCCCCCTATTGTCCCCCCATGGTTCCCCCATATGGTTTGCCCCCTATTGTCCCCCCATGGTTCCCCCAAATGGTTTGCCCCCATGGTTCCCCCATATGGTTTGCCCCCTATGGTCCCACCATGGTTCCCCCTATATGGTTTGCCCCCTATGGTCCCCCCATGGTTGCCCCATATGGTTTGCCCCCTATGGTCCCCCCATGGTTTGCCCCCTATATGGTTTGCCCCCTTTGTTCCCCCCATGGTTCCCCCATATGGTTGGCCCCCTATGGTCCCACCATGGTTCCCCCTATATGGTTTGCCCCCTATGGTTTGCCCCCTATAGTCCCCCCATGGTTCCCCCTAAATGGTTTGCCCCCTATGTTCCCCCCATGGTTCCCCCATATGGTTTGCCCCCTATGGTCCCACCATGGTTCCTCCTATATGGTTTGCCCCCTATGGTCCCACCATGGTTCCCCCTATATGGTTTGCCCCCTATGGTTTGCCCCCTATAGTCCCCCCATGGTTCCCCCTAAATGGTTTGCCCTCTATGTTCCCCCCATGGTTCCCCCATATGGTTTGCCCCCTATGGTCCCACCATGGTTCCCCCTATATGGTTTGCCCCCTATGGTCCCCCCATGGTTCCCCCATATGGTTTGCCCCCTATGGTCCCCCCATGGTTCCCCCATATGGTTTGCCCCCATGGTTGTCCCCTATGGTTTTGAGGCAAATCGTATTTGCCAATCCCCAAATGGCAAATCGTTGTTGCGTATATGTGTAATGGTAATTTCTTTTGTGAATCGTTTCCTAATATAGTATTATAGCTGTACATGTCACCCTGTGTAATATTTTTATTTTTATTTTAAAGGGTTACTTCAGCGATTAGCATATGGCTTTGTATCAGTAGAAACCCTGGAGAATATTCAAATTATTGTGCTTTCCCCTCTCATATCTCCCTGAGACGAGAGATTTATGCATTTTATTTCTGGAAAAATTCCTCCTATGATGCAAAATGACGATTTTTGCATCATAGGAGGAATGTTTGCCCAGAGGCTAAAGACTACAGCCAGCAGAGGGAGCTATTTCCGCATGTTTTGAATCCGGCATTGGGGGATGGGAGATTACACTCAGCTTGCAGGGAGAGCTCAGCTTGCAGACAGGATCATTTAAACGGAGCTATTGTGAGCAATGTAAGTCTTTTAACTTCTCAAATTCATTTCTATGAAAGTTAAGCTTGCAAAGGCATGAACTGAAACGCGCCAGACTGAACTCGCGTTGTGAATGTATGCCGCGAGTGTAGTCGCGATTACCTCAGCTCTCATCACTCCTGCAGTTAGTGCTCAGTGCTGTGAGACTCGCGCGGTGACTCACTCATTATATTGAACAGACACGTTCAGTTTTTAATTGTAGTGTCTCTAACTCAGTCACAGTAATGAAGTTGTTGGCGTTGGGAATGGCCTCACAGGGCAGCGAAGCATTCTGGGAATTGTAGTCTTTCATCCCCATGGGACAAAAATACATTTTCTGTCTTTTCTCAGTCTAGAAGACACCAAATTCAAAAATAATTTCACATTTCTACTGCATTGATGACCCAGTTTAAATACAGATTCATCTTCCCAGCGCTGAAGTACCCCTTTAATCAAACCATATTAATAGTCTCTTTAATAGTTGACTCTACACATTAAAAACATACAGTACCTATCAGTTTGGAAATATTACTATTTTTAATGTTTTTGTAATTCTCACATTTATTTGATCAAAAATACTGAAAAAACTGTTGTTGTCAAACTAATATTGTCAAATAGTGTAAATCATCTGTTCTCTATGTGAATAAACAATATATATATCAAAGCTGAATTTATCATCAGTACTCCAGTCTTCAGTGTCACATGATCCTTGAGGATGTATTATTAATGTTGAGAACAGTTGTGCTGATTTCTATTTGAACATACTCCCCGTATGAGAATGATTTCTGAAGGATCATGTGACACTGAAGACTGCAGTAATGAAAGCTTTGATCACTGGAATACATGAGACTTTAAACATGTATTAAAATAGAAAACCATTACATTAAATTGAACAATATTACACTTTTTTCTGTATTTTTGATCAAATAGATGCAGTGAGCAGAAGAGACTTCTTTCAGAAATATCTTTCATATAAAATGTTGTTTTGGGAAACAATAAACCCACATGAATATTGTATTAATTTAAGCAAGTAGATGCATTAATATTATTGCATGTTTTATGATGAATCAGTGGCCTGTTCCTTTGAAGTAAATGAGCTAAAGATGCTCTAATGTGGCGAGACATTTCTAAATACATGGATAATAAACCTGAAGCATCGATCCCGTTTGCAAACATTTCATTCCCATAATGCTCCCATAAGAATGAATGTGTTTCTGAAATGATGATGCTCCGATCTGAAGCCAGTGCCCATAATCCTTCACAGCAAACTGTGTTATGTGCCTCGCTCGCTCCTCGGGAAGCTCCATGTGCTGAGCTCCCATTGGCTCGCTCTGAAAGAGATGATGTCATGCCTCAGCTTCCGAGGGACTCAGATGCGCTTCCCATTACATCCCGTCCTCGGAGAAAGGCATACGGGGAAGGAAAAAAAGGGAAAAAAAGACATGTGCCATCATTGTGTGTTCCCGGCATTCCTTGATAATGGGATGGAGCGTTTGAGAGGTTCATCTCCTGGGCTTTTCTTCTGCAGAAACGTGCCTTTGTCACAGTTTTAGGGAATGCATTAGCATCTGTGTGCATCTGTAGGTAATTTATCCCCCCCCCCCCCCCCCCGGTCATTGTCACGGTGGACTGTACAGAAGACGCTGGCTGTTTTCTGATCAATAAAGCCGCTCGTGTTTCCACTCCTCCGCTCAGCCAATCGCGCTAATGCAGTCGCCCCCCCCCCTCCTCCCAGCCCAGGTGATGTCATGCTTTTCTGCCGGGCTTCTCCCCTCTCACTCCTAGATGCTCCATATTGCTCCATCTCTAGCGGCAGAGCATCCGATCCATGGCCGTGTGTCGAGGGATAAATCTCCAGCCTGGATGCAGCAGCCGGAGGATTCGGCTTTTCTCCCTAGAAAGCGTCCGCATTGGGCTGGTTTTCCGGTGCGACGCGGGACCACAGGGGTGCAGACGCTAGCCCAAACACACACTGAGCTTCCCGTTTTCCCCCCGTTTTTTTCTGGAGTCTGTGAAGAGGAAGTTTTGTGGAGTGCCGATGGCTCTTGGTGATTCGCTCGCTCTTTGACATCTCAGGTCAAGTGTGTAATTGTTTTTTTTGTATTCCGAGAGGAACTTGCTCTTCCCTTTTTTCTCTCTTTCACTGGAAAGTTTCCTTCTCTTTTTTGGGAAATGGCTTTCCTCGTCCGTTGCTATGCCAACTGCTTGCAGCCGTGGTCCTCCAAAGTAAGTGATGTCATTATGTCTGTGTGTGTGTGTGTGTGTGTGTGCGTATGTTTTTTTTCTTTTTTTTTCTTTGTGTATCCTCTGCTAGGGAGTGAAGGGAAAGCATCTGGGCATCTCATTTTCCTGAATTCGGGGCAAATGTGTTTTTACCAGAGCATTGTGCATCCGTGATGCTCAGCTGTATGGAGCTCGGGTCATTATTTCTCCAGTTTTTGGTGTTGTTAGAGCGGTCAAACTCAGCTGCTGGACGACCAGTTTATTTCCAAACCTGCTGCAACACACAAACCTGTGGTTCTCACACAAGTCTGACTTGGTGAGCTGGATCAGGTGTGTTTAATTAAAGGGATAGTTCACCCAAAAATGATAATTAGCCCATCATTTGAGTCATCCTAGGTGTATATGACTTTCTTCTCTCAGAGAAATACTTTCAGTTATATAAAAACTTCAAAGCTTTATAATGGCAGTGAATTTCTGTTTTGAAGTCCATAAAGTGCATCTATCATCATAAAAGTGCATCCATCCATCCATCCATCCATCCATCCATCCATCCATCCATCCATCCATCCATCCATCCATCCATCCATCCATCCATCCATCCATCCATCCATCCATCCATCCATCCATCCATCCATCCATCCATCCATCCATCCATATTAACTATATATATATATATAATTTATATAAACCATATGTAACTCTGATTATATTCGTCTGAAAGAATCATAGGGTGATTTTAATTTTTGGGTGTCTGTGTTTGAACTAAACTCATCAGGGCTGTGGCGCTCCAGGAACTGCGTTCGACCCCCTGCTGTAGATGGCAAATGTTAAATGGCATTGCAAAAATAACCAAACGTGCTTCTCAAACATTCCCCGTCTGTCACAAGGATCGTTCCGCCCCAGACTCATGTGATTGGATGAGGCTTCTCAAACACACACTCGCTCTGTGACTCCCAAAGCACCGCACTCCGCACACATTCAGTGAGAGAAGCGCGGGATTTGATTGGATGCTGAAAAGTGGGTGTGTCACAGGAGTTCAGAGTCTGTTATTACGCCACGATGAAGAATAACATGGAGAATAACATGCATTTTAAAGATGCGTCTGTGCTCTGATGGGTTAAAAGAGGAACTTGCCTTCCTCTGAGCCAGAGATAACAGCAGTAGCTCTGGGCTTCCCCTATTCATGAAATCTGTTGTCATGCAGTTAAATGCAGGCTTTAGCAACATGAGCAATGGCCGCATTCCTGAGGGAAACCTGCTGTCATCCTGAGGACATGACATAAGTGTCTGTCTGGTGCTTGTGTCCATTATGAAGCCCATTCGCACTTCACTCTGCTGTTTCTCATTCACTAATACTGCAGACTGCGTTTGGTGGAGCAGAGCAGTGTTTGCCAACCTTTTTTCAGTCATGGCACCCTTTGAAAATGTTCTATATGTTGTGGCACCCCCTCGTATACACTCGAAAAAAAATGTTGGGTTAAAAACAACCCAAGTTGGGTTAAAAATGGACTAACCCAATAATTGGGTTGTTTTAACCCAACGGTTGAGTTGTTTTAACCCAGCAATTGGGTTGTTTTAAACCAGCGGTTGGGTTAAATGTTGCTTAAGACAACCCAGTTGCTGGGTTAGTCCATTTTTTAACCCATCTTGGGTTGTTTTTAACCCAACATTTTTAGACTGTATGTTACGCTGGGGGTGTAACGGTACAGATTGCTCACGGTTCAGTTTGTATCGCGCTTTAGGTTCACGGTTCGGTATTTACTATGTTCAGGGGAAAAAGGACTACTGTCAAATAAAAATAAAGAAAATAAGAACAAATAACTTAAATACAAGCAGCATCAGAAATAAATACTACTGAGCAAAGATACTAATAAAATTAACAATGCTTTTCAGGTTTTCCAGGTAGGTCTAACATTAGTTTTTAGGTAGAGAATTTAAATAAATTATCAAATGTAAAATAACTGCATATATAACTGTTTAAATTAAAGATTAATCCTTATCAAACTTACAAAAGCTATTTAATCAAGATCAGTGAGTGATGTCCTTATCTTTTGTTTGGCAGACAGCAGTAAAGGCTACTGCCCCTTTAAGAGCTAATACACGGTTAAGTGTCGTCTTTCTCGACTGTATAATGTGTTCTTAAGGCGTATTCAGACTATGTCTGCTAGGATACTCATCAAGATGGACATGTTAAGATACTTTGTGTGTGAGTTTGTGTGTTTAAGTGCAAGACTCAGTAGAGAACTCAATATTTGCGTGCTGTGAGACGAGTGCGTGCTTTCGGATGAGTTTCTTTTTTTTTGTTTTTATTTGTTTATTTGAATAGGGACAAGTATGTCACATAAACATTTTAGCCGAAGCTAATTCTCAATGTCCATCCCTAGTGAGTGCACAGAGACCGATCTTCTCATTCGCGTCTTCTGGCTCTACATCGGGGTGATGATGACGGCGAAAATAACTGGTCATATTCAGACATACGGCAGCACTCGCATGCATTGAATAAAGTCTACAAAGAGAAACCGTTTTGCCCATGTTTTTCTTTTATTAATTTCGCTGTTGTTGTAATGTATCACTGAGAAGCCAGCACGTGTATCCATCGACAGAAACATAAACAAAGCATTATTTTCAAATTACAAATGAGCAGAATGACTGACAGCCCCAGTCTCCTGTTCATTTCTCCTGTGTCTTTCTCATATCAATCCCTCCAGTTTATCTCGTTCCACAATGCAAAAATCAACAAAATGCCGCATTTTGTTGCAATCCTACAAAATTCAACATTAAAATGATCATAAAAAGTCAGCACTTGATTATGTTGAGCCCCGTTCACACTGCGATTCCGGCAAATACACGGATAATGCGACCCGGCATTTGTTCCCGGGCCGCTAGATTTGGTCCATTCACACAGCCAGCGTAATACCGTAATATGTGCGCTTTCACACACAACGCTTAACGGTCCCGGGTCGAGTTGACACGTGACATCCGGATGTGACGTATAACGGCGAGCGATCTCCGCTTCAGCGCGGATAGTAAGGAGCTCCGTGGTCTCGACTTGTGTCCAGTTTGCGCTCATTTCTGCTTGTTTAATTTGAGTTTCTTTTGTATACGAACACTCTCTGCGTTTTAAACACCGACGAGCTCTTCTGGCACTGCAGGGTTGTGTTATTGAAGAAACAAGCTCTAGGAGTCGCACGATAACTACGTACATGTTGCGGCATTAGTTTCGGCTTTTGTTCACATAGCGCTCGTCCCGGGTCGAATACCGCAATATTACTAGGTCCCCGACCCGGGTCGAATTCGGTAATCAATTCCGGGACGTGGTGTTTTCCCACAGAAGGCGACCCGGCAATGCTCCGGGAATATTGCGGGTCCGATGTGCAGTGTGAAAGGGGCTTTTGTGTGTTAAAGAAGCGTGCATGATTGAGAATAAAGCACGAGGCCTGTTAAATTTAAAAACAGCATTAAAAAAGAGCTCAATGCAGCACTACTGCGCTGATTGACACACACCTGAAGCCAACTGTCACACACTTGTGTGGTCAAATACACACGTGTTAAAATGCCTATTGTGTGCAGTATTCACATAAAGACAGTTGTTAATGTCTTAAGTGAGCGTAAACAGTTGAGAAAGAAAGCGTATCAGTATATTGGATCCGTGCGTTCAGTCTTAAAGTGACAGTAGCCTAATGTTCCTGCTGCTGTCTGTCAATGCTAATGAAAGAACAAAATACAGAGAAAATCACTCGCTGCTCTTGAATTTGTAGCTTTAATAAGGAGCACAATATTTAGTTAATCAAATAAAGACTATGGGGTGCTTTATATTGTGTTTTTTGTGCTTGATACTAAACAACTTAAAGCGCTCTTGATTTTATTTGGATCTTTGTCTTATTGTTTGTAATTAGCTTCTTTGCTCTTATTTTTAATAATAAAGAAAAACTATATTGCTTAAGTTGCATCAGAGTTTAAAAATAATCAAGCTTTCTGCATATTTTTATTTCTGTCATGTATGACTATTGTATATCTAGCGTCATAATATGGTAAATGTGGTTTCCTAACAAAATAAAATGGCAATTTTCCCCAGAATTCTGGAAATTTTAACCAAAGAATCAGTTATTTTGATCACCTATTGAAGTCTCGGTGGAGCGAGTCTCTGGAGATTCAGACTCACTAACATCTTCTCCGTTGAGGATATTCAGTCAGAAGGGTTTGAACAACATGAGGCTTGAGTGAGCTCGGATCGGTTTAATGGTCATATTTTCTAGCGTTGACTACCTCAGCATATGACGCATATCACTGTATATTTTCTTAGAGATCATTATCATTATTAATTTCTCTTTTGTAGATGTTTTTGTGTTTGGATGCTTAATTTATCTTTCTCCAGTGATCCGAGCTGTGCTCATGACATGCTGTGATATGTCCAAGCTGGAAAATCTCCATCATTCATAATTCAGGAGCCGATAATTGGCCTTTAGCTTCGTGTCTCGGCTGCACTCTCCGGCTCCATTAATGTCCCGGGGTCTGGCCATCTTTGAACTTGGCAGCCAACCGCCTGGCAACGCTATTAAAGGCTCTCTGAAAGCCTCCAGCAGATATTTCCCTCTCTTTACTGTGCATGGACAAGTGTCAGTGTTTTGGTTCTCAGATGTCAGGTGCTTGGTCCCTACTTTATGGGCATTAATGAACCTATCCATTATAAAAGTGCAGCTATAAATTATAAAAGTGCATCTATCCATCATAAAAGTGCATCTATCCATCATAAAAGTGCATATATAAATCATAAAAGTGCATCTATCCATTATAAAAGTGCATCTATCCATTATAAAAGTGCATCTATAAATCATAAAAGTTCATCTATCCATTATAAAAGTGCATCCATCTATCATAAAGGTGCATCCATCTATCATTATATAAGTACATCTAAGAACCTTTAACATCCATGGAAGCTTTACATTGCATTATAGTGGAATGATTATTAATATATAAGTATCTCAGATGAATAAAATGTTCCTCAAGACTACCTAAACCCAAGATCAAGACAAGACCAACACCAAGACCATAAAAATTGTTGCGTCCACGTGAAAATGCAAAACACGCTATATAGTGCTGTCAAGAGCATGGCACACCCAGCAGGTGGCAGTATTAACCCGTACCTGTAACTGTAATGCCATGTTGGCCAATCAGAAGCATGGACATTTTTTATTGCCGGTTTCGGTTCACTGTCCACACAACACCACTGCAACCAGAGTTTATACAAATCTTCACCCTGGCAGGAGTTTTCAAAAAAGTTCAGTTTCAGTGACCGGATACTGTGTTTGCGTGTGGACGAACGACCAAACTGTGTAGAAAAAGCTGCGGTTGTGAAAATACCTGTGTTCGCGTGGACAGGGCCTGAGACAGAGACAAGACCAAGAATTAACTCAAGTACAACCGAGTACAACGACCTTACATTAAAGGGTTAGTTCACCCAAAAATGAAATGTCATTAACTCCTCTCCCTAATGTCGTTCCACACCCGTAAGACCTCCATTCATCTTCACACACAGTTTAAGATATTTGATATTTAGTCCGAGAGCGTATGCAAGTGTATGCACACTACTGTATAAAGATTTGAGCAGTTATGAATCAGTGAATTGATTCATGATTCGGATCGACAATGACTCGTGATTTCAGCAGTTTGACACGCGATCCGAATCATGAATCGATTCGCTGATTCATAACCGTTTGAATCTTTATTTGAGGATTGAACACAAACGCGGAAGAGAAGCCAATGCTGAATAAAGTCGTAGTTTTTGTTATTTTTGGACCCAAATGTATTTTGGATGCTTCAAGAGACTCTAATTAACCCACTGATGTCTCATATGGACTACTGTGATGATGTTTTTATTCCCTTTCTGGACATGGACAGTATAGTGTGCATACACTTGCATACGCTCTCGGACTAAATATAAAATATCTTAAACTGTGTGTGAAGATGAACGGAGGTCTTACGGGTGCGGAACGACATTAGGGGGAGGAGTTAATGACAGACATTTGATTTCTGGGTGAACTGACCCTCTAATGTAAGGTCGTTGTACTCGGTTGTCCATGAGACCATTTTTTTAAGGTCTTGGTCTTGTCTCTGTCTCAGGCGGTGTCCACACGAACACGGGTATTTTCACAACCGCAGCTTTTATTAATGACATACATTTATTTTTTGGGTGAACTAACCCTTTAAGAAAAAAATGGCTATTTTAAGAACTGTTCACTAAAAGGCTCTTTCACTTGAATTATACTCATTCTTATTTCAGTTTTATTTTTATTTTACTGCAAGCAAACATTTTTTTTATGCTTTTAGTTTTACGTGGCTATAATAACTGTGATGCAAAGTGTTATTACCAGTACTAAGGACTGTCGAGTGAACATGCAAATCCCTGATCCATGACTTACAGGAATATCATCTGGCTAATATTTCACGTGGTTTAGCCTTCGTGTGGTGACGTGAAGCCTTTATTACAGGCCTAGAGCTGTTAGTAATGTGTTCATCTCCATCAGGACATTGTAATTAATAATTTTATACAATGCACTTATTGTGTACATTTATTTTACTATAACCCTTCAATTATCCACAAACCACACCTGTCCCTAACTCTACCCGTATCCACCTCAATATCAGCAAAAGTGTTTTGCAATACAATATGAACACAATATGAATTGCATGGTACTTATTTTTTCATGTAAGCACATCGTCGTTAAGGCCGCCTAATATAAAGTAAGGCCCATGTTTCAGACATTCATCAGCCCAGAGGCTCTGACCTTTGTTTCGGTTGTGTTTTGCCGATGGTCACGCTTTCACTCATAGATTTGCTTTCAGTCAGCAGAACCGGTGAGTAACAGGAACTGAAGGTAAGCTGCTCTTTTAAAGTGCAGCATTTGGCTTGACTCGTAATTTACCGATGGAAAGGAACGTGTTGAGGCTAATGCTGAGTGTATTGATCCTGATCGCCTAACCTTCCTGTCCACATGACACCCTAAACCTCCCAGGATAGAGCAGCTAAAAGCTCTCAGCGTCTGTTTGGATAATATTCAGACGGTAAGAGTCACCACTGAATGATGGAGCACATCTTTTATTTGGCCTCGCTTTGTGGACAAAGGCATTCCTCTGCTTTCTTTCTTTCCCTAATTCCTTCATCATTACTCTTGAAACAACTCCACATGTAATGACAGGCGGTTATACAGTCATGCTTTTATGACTTTGAAGCTAGGATTTTGTAATTAAAGGGTTAGTTCACCCAGAAATGTAAATTGTGTCATTAATTCCTCTCCCTAATATCGCTGGACAGACAGCCGTCAGACTATCCTTCTATCCTGTGCTTTATTCAGGAGAAGCGCAACCAAACATTAGCACTCAAGCTTACATTCACGAGGACAGACAGACTGAAAACAGAGGCCTTAAATGAAGATACAAACAGATAATTAAAGGGTTTAGTTCAGCCAGAGATGTAAATTGTGTGATTAATTCCTCCTGTGGTTGGCCAGCCGTCAGACCTCCGTTCATCTTCACACACAGATGAAGATATTAGTGTTGAAATCCGATGGCTCAGAAAGGCCTTCATTGACACCAATGTCATTTCCTCTCTCAAGACCCATAAAGGCTAGCCTGGATGCCAGCCGAACTTAGCCCCGCCCACAACATTTTTAGGTCAGGCAGTTCGGTCTGGCCTCGCTCCATAGAGGAGTAATCATCCGAATCATGAATCGATTCACTGACTCATGGTTCGAAGCTTTGTTTTGAAATCGGCCATCACTTATTTAACGGCCATCGTTATTTAGTTTATTTTTGCGCACTAACTCTCTTCTGGCCTCTTCATCAATGATTGTAGAGCCGCTGTAGTGAGATGGGCTTTGTAGCGACGTCTTTAGTGCCTTTATGGGTCTTGAGAGAGGAAATGACATTGGTGTCAATGAAGGCCTTTCTGAGCCATCGGATTTCAACACTAATATCTTCATCTGTGTGTGAAGATGAGCGGAGGTCTGACGCCTGGCCAACCACAGGAGGAATTAATCACACAATTTACATCTCTGGCTGAACTAAACCCTTTAATTATCTGTTTGTATCTGTTCATTTAAGGCCTCTGTTTTCAGTCTGTCTGTCCTCGTGAATGTATGCTTGAGTGCTAATGTTTGGTTGCGCTTCTCCTGAATAAAGCACAGGATAGAAAACCTCCCTAGTGGACACATGCTGTGTGAGATCGGATGCATCTGTGATTCACATCCTGATTCTCTAGCATTCGTTCTGTAAAGCAGATCAGATTAGACCAGCCGTAACCATGAGGTCACACAGGTGGGTTAAAGGGATAGTTCACACAAAAATTAAAATTCTGTCATCATTTACTCGCCCTCAGGTTGTTCTAAACATGTATGAGTTTCTTTCTTCTGCTGAACACTAAAGAAGATATTTGGAAGAATGTTTGTAACAAAGCAGAGAGAGCAACCATTGACTACCATAGTAGGGTAAAAATACTATGGTGGTCAATGGTTGCTCTCTGTGCTTGGATACAAACATTCTTCCAAATATCTTCTTTAGTGTTCAGCAGAAGAAAGAAACTCATACATGTTTAGAACAACATGAGGGCGAGTAAATGATGACAGAATTTTAATTTTGGGTGAACTATCCCTTTAAAGGTAAAGGTTTGTAAGAAAGATTTTGGGCTTTGCAGATGGCATAGGCTGCTCTGTTTACACCGGTCACATGGTGTAGTTTTGCTCCTTGTTTGACCCCTCTTGCCAGCACTGCCTTAAATACTAACCATCTGTGTGTCTGAATTGTAATTGTTTTGAGGGAAATATCGTATTGTAAGAGAATAAATGTTGGATTGTACCGTGACAAAACGTGCAATCTACAGCCCTAGGGTCCTCTCATACGCGAGTTTAATCCCGACGCAGTTCTCATGTTCACGTCCAGCTCCTTGGTGTTTAAATATCAAATGCACTGGCGCATCTGTTCACCCATCAGAGAGAGGGTGTGTGTGTGTGTTCCCCCATGGGCGTCTGGTCTAAACCAGGTGTGTTCAGGAGCATTGTTGGAGAGCTGCTATTGCGAGGAACTGAAAGCCATTGACCAACACACACCTGCTCTAAAGTCAATAGTGCAGTATTTATTGTGCTATTTAAAGGGTGTGTTAGTGATATGAGCCTATAGGGGGAGCACAATACACTCACACACTGATTATTACACACAGGGATGCGCAGCAACACACACACACACACACACACACACACACACACACACACACACACACACACACACACACACACACACACTCTTCTAACACGTCATTGATCAGTATATATTTGAGAGCTCTCGTTTTCTGGGCCTAGTATCTATAAAAGCTTTTCTTTGACTAACAAGTAAGTTTTCAGCTCTGAAACGAATAATCTTTTATCACGATGAACTTTTATATATCAAAGGCTCAAGGGAATGATTTCTCAATTCATTACCCCTTTAAAACGCATGCAAATGATAAACTTTTACTCTATGCTGCTTAAGCTTTGCAGTTAATCCGTGAATTACATGCTGCTGAATGGTGTGCAGCTTCCCATCCGGATGAACTACGATCCCTATACTTGACATCGCACATCGCAATCTCAGTGCTGAAGTGATCTATCGCTCAGCTCTAGTGTGTGTGTGTTGGATGCTTTCAGTGGTGTGAATGTTGGTCTGGTTCAGTTAGAGTGTAATGTGTGTGCCGATGGCTCTCCTCTGCTGTAATAGCATTAAACACACACACACACTCGGCAGCATTGATCATAGCTGCACGCCACAGGGCTCATTTGTGAATCCTCATTTTTCTCCTCTAACGAGAGGCCAGACCAGCACACGACCCTGCCTAATTCATTCAGCCTCCGTTCGCATGCGGCACTAATGCAGCCGGACTCCAGGACCACTCCTGTCCTAATCCTGATCTGATCATGTTCACAGCACCAAATCAGTTAAGTGTGTGTTAAGTGAGCGTGTGCGTGTGCGTGTGCGTGCGTGTGTGTGTGTGTGTCCTGCTGTAGATAACAAAGACATCATCTCACCCTCTTAGATCAGTGCTTCATTCCCCCCCACTAAAAAAAGTACTTTATTAGTGAGTTAATTGATTATTTGATAATAAAGTCAATATTGATAATTCTCTGTTCATTCAAAAGGCTAATATAATGAATATATAGGCTAATATAATGAATATATAGGCTAATATAGTGAATATATAGGCTAATATAGTGAATATATAGACTAATATAGTGAATATATAGACTAATATAGTGAATATATAGGCTAATATAGTGAATATATAGGCTAATATAATGAATATATAGGCTAATATAGTGAATATATAGGCTAATATAGTGAATATATAGGCTAATATAATGAATATATAGGCTAATATAGTGAATATATAGGCTAATATAGTGAATATATAGGCTAATATAATGAATATATAGGCTAATATAGTAAATATATAGGCTAATATAATGAATATATAGGCTAATATAGTGAATATATAGGCTAATATAGTGAATATATAGGCTAATATAGTGAATATATAGACTAATATAGTGAATATATAGACTAATATAGTGAATATATAGACTAATATAGTGAACATATAGGCTAATATAGTGAATATATAGGCTAATATAGTGAATATATAGGCTAATATAGTGAATATATAGGCTAATATAGTGAATATATAGGCTAATATAGTGAATATATAGGCTAATATAGTGAATATATAGGCTAATATAGTGAATATATAGGCTAATATAGTGAACATATAGGCTAATATAGTGAACATATAGGCTAATATAGTGAACATATAGACTAATATAGTGAATATATAGGCTAATATAATGAATATATAGGCTAATATAGTGAATATATAGGCTAATATAGTGAATATATAGGCTAATATAGTGAATATATAGGCTAATATAGGGAATATATAGGCTAATATAGGGAATATATAGGCTAATATACTGAATATATAGGCTAATATAGTGAATATATAGGCTAATATAGTGAATATATAGGCTAATATAGTGAATATATAGACTAATATAGGGAATATATAGGCTAATATAGTGAATATATAGGCTAATATAGTGAATATATAGGCTAATATAGTGAATATATAGGCTAATATAGTGAATATATAGGCTAATATAGTTAATATATAGGCTAATATAGTGATTATATAGGCTAATATAGTGAATATATAGGCTAATATAGTGAATATATAGGCTAATATAGTGAATATATAGGCTAATATAGTTAATATATAGGCTAATATAGTGATTATATAGGCTAATATAGTGAATATATAGGCTAATATAGTGAATATATAGGCTAATATAATGAATATATAGGCTAATATAGTGAATATATAGGCTAATATATATAGGCTAATATAGTGAATATATAGGCTAATATAGTGAATATATAGGCTAATATATATAGGCTAATATAGTGAATATATAGGCTAATATAGTGAATATATAGGCTAATATAATGAATATATAGGCTAATATAGTGAATATATAGGCTAATATATATAGGCTAATATAGTGAATATATAGGCTAATATAGTGAATATATAGGCTAATATAGTGAATATATAGGCTAATATAATGAATATATAGGCTAATATAGTGAATATATAGGCTAATATAGTGAATATATAGGCTAATATAGTGAATATATAGGCTAATATAGTGAATATATAGGCTAATATAGTGAATATATAGGCTAATAGAGGTCATATATTGAGATATAGAGTTGATTTCTCTCGTGAACGCTCAGCTCTGGACACTGAAGGACTTCTGAGGTAAATGTGAGGCTCGTTGTTCTCGGGGTGTTTTATTGACGTCTCTGCGCCGCTGAGACACTGATTGAGCGATTACACACACACACACACACACATGAAGCGCTTCAGTTGTAGTGTATCCTCAACACACCTTCAGATGTTCATTCATGTTTATTCTCTGACTATGACGAGATGATCGCGTTCACTCGTCTATACAGTGATCGGTCACATCACATTAAACCGCCTCAAAACCGCATTCATCGCTTGAGTTTCCTGATATATTGGTGTGTGAACTCGTACTGAAGTGTGTTCTGTGTGTAAAACAAGCTGTTAACGGTTATAGATTGCATTCGGGACACGTGTGCACCGTACCGGAGTCCTGTACCGAAACGCTTCAGTAGGAATACCTGTACCGTTACAGCCTTAACAGTGAAACTCATTGAATCATTCATTAAACCATTTAAAAATAATAATAATTGAATAGCCTTTAAATAGATCACAGCAATTAATTGCAAATTTACAGCAAAATTGGCTGATTGAGCATGTGAGAGAGAGAACTCTGATTGGCAGTTCAGTTTTAAAAGCGAAAGTGATGAACGCTAGTAAGACGGCACAGACAGAAGGTCGTCAGAAATGCACAAAACTATGTCAAAATAATGTCTTGGCGAGATTTCACATAAACACAGTTGTTTATCAGTGTGTGACCCTTTTTTCCATGCACTGCCGGGCGCTCCGGCTGTTTTTTCCGTTGCTAAACTAGCAAAAGTGGATTCAGACACGCCCTAAGAGTTCCTACGCCGTGAGCTCAATAGGGCCCATAGTGTTTAGGGGTGTGTGTTAGGGCTGCACACTATTGGGAAAAAAGTACATTATGATATTTGTTTTGTGCGATATGTACTGCAATATAAAAACTATTTCCCCAGATTATTTGAAAAGCTCTTTTTGAAAGGAATGAATTCACGTAGATTTCACATAAACACAGTTGTTAATGTCTTCAATGAACAGAAACAGTTGGGAAAGAAAACACGTGTATCAGTATATTGGATCCGTGCATTCTCTCTTAAAGTGACAGCAGCCTAATATTCCTGCTGCATGTCATTAATGCTAATCAAAGAACAATAGATAGCAGCCCAGTTTCACAGATGGGGCTTAGACTACGCCAGCATTAGACTTTAGGACATTTAAGTAGATTTTATAAACGTGCCTTAGAAAAAACTGAAAAAACACATAAATGGCACTGACATATTTTATGGTATCTCAGTGCACATTGCTTTAAGTTAAAAGAACTCAAATATGCATTTTAGTCCGGGACTAGTTTAACTGGAGGAGCGAGAAGAATTTACCTGTACTTCATTTATCCAATGAAACATTTGATTTATTAAGTTTCTGTAGTATTCCTGCACCTGATGACACACTTGAAAACATTTAAGAACTCTTTATTTCATTAGAATTGTTATTTCATTGTATTTATTTGTGCTTCAGCTTGCAATTTGTTTATTTGTTGTTGATAACTTCTTTTTTTGTACATTCATTCAAGGTTGAGAAATCAAGCTTCCTTGTGCTCTGTGTAAACTCATGCGCCACAAAATTACCCCATTGTAAACTCACAAATACATAGTGTGAGCAAATATTAAGATTAAATAAATGTAATTAAAAAAATACAAATAAAATCCCCCCATCTCCCCCTTCAAATAAAAAAATCTCCCTAGCAATTAACATGCAGAATATAGTAAGATAATAATTTGTAAACAAGTCTCAGGTCGAGCTGGATTTGCAGACATATTGAGATTAAAACACAATGCTGTGCTTCTATAGTGGATCCGACAGGAATGGTGCAACACACTTATGTGAGTAAAATGTTTTTATATGTGATAGTATTGCATTGTTAGAAATCGTTTTGATTATGTGTGCGTGTTTAATAGAACATACCTTAGCACGCTGTCACAGGCTGGAGAATCCTTTATTTATTGATTCATTGCTCAGCTATATGGAGCGGATGAGCTGTTCTCTAAACATGTTTTTATATTTATAACATATGATACAGTTAAACAACATCACACAACCAAGAGTGTGTTTTCCTGAACACCATCACGACTGAAAGTGACATAAACTATTAATTAACATTTAGTCACTTACATTTTAGATGCATGAATCAATTGAATCAAAGATTCGTAAACGACTGTCTCGTTCTTGAATGAATCAGTGTTTGAATGAATCATTTGAATGAATCAATGAATCAATGACTCAATGACTCACTCATTAAGACTCACTACTGGTGGTTTAGTTTCATATAATTTTCAACATTTATTTTGTTTTTTCAAAAATACAAATCTCACAACATTATTTAATGCAGTTGTAATTTTTCAGTGTAAATTATTTCATTTGATTGATGACAGCCCTATAGTTTCTTATTCTAATTAATGTATAGATCAAATTTAAGAATATAAAATGAAACCTGAAGCATAGCCTATATTTAATAAGATTAAGGGAAAATGCCACAAATATGCAGATTTAAATATGCCAAAGATGATTGAACAATGGTGAGAATATTACTTCAGAATAAGTTATATTTACCACACACACACACACACACACACACACACACACACACACACACACACACACACACACACACACACACACACACACACACACACACACACACACACACACACACACACACACACACACACATTCATTCATTCATTTTTAACTCGGACAAGTGAATGAGTGATTTACTATAGGAATGCGCTTAAAGGGATAGTTCACTTTAAAATGTAAATTCTGTCATCCTTTACTCAGCCTCAAGTTGTTTCAAACCTGTATGTGTTTCTTTCTTCAGCTGAACACAAGGGAAGATATTTTGACGAATGTCAGTAACCAATCAGTTAACTGGAGCCATTGACTTCAATAGTAGGAAAAAATACAGTGTAAGTCAATGGCTCCAGTTAACTTTGGCTACTGACATTCTTTAAAATATCAAGAAATTCATACAGGTTTGAAACAACTTGAGGCTGAGTAAAGGATGACAGAATTTTCATTTTAAAGTGAACTATCCCTTTAACGTTGAGCCCTGGTAGCGCGTGTAATAATCACATGACCCTTGTCTGCCGGCCGTTGCTTTCTGCAGCTCTTAGCCATTGTTTGGATGATCAGTGTTTTCATGTTTCTCCACATCAGTAAACCGTGAGCGTGTAAACATCTGAGTGCAGCGTCGTCCTCTTGAACTCATTCTGAATGTTGTGTCTAGACGTGAGTGCGGTGGGACGCATGAATAATTCAGAGGAGTTCCCACAAGGACAAAGTTATGTCTCGTAAACCTCCTTCTCAAAACGCCGCAGTATGAGTCGATGACAGCGAGGCTGAATCTCATCGCACTGAAAAAATGCTCTTCTCATTTGACATTTATTTCTTGTTTCCAGTCCAAATATCTAACAATTCTTAAATCAAGATGCATTTACTAGATCAGTAAAATGACATAAGATATTTTTGCTTGTTTTATGGGGAAAATATCATAATGAAGAGAGTTTTTGCTTAAAACAGGCTAAATGATCTGCCAATGGGGTGAGAAAAATAATCTTATTTCTGATTGGGACGGAAACAAGACACAAGATTATTTTTCTCACCCCATTGGCAGATCATTTTGCCTGTTTTAAGCAAAAACTCACTTCATTATGATTTTATTTTTTAACAAGGAAAAATATCTTATGTCGTTTTACTGATCTAGTAAATGCATCTTGATTTAAGAACTGTTCGATATTTAGACTAGAAACAAGACAAAATGACTGAGTAAGAAGAGCATTTTTTGCAGTGCGGTGTGTGAATCTTGGCGTGTTTGGCGCAGGAGTCCTCATGCATTCATATTTAATCTCAGGCATCATTAATAGACGTGCCGGGGAGAGCCCCTCGGAGTGAGCGCAGTACGACTGCAGTAATTAGCAGCCCTTCTCGTTAGCAGTGACGGATGCCCTTTACTCAGTGTCCAGCTCATTCTCCGGATGAGAGACGCGACGCAACACACGCGCTGTATTGAGTTCCTCAGTTCAACTCTTCATGTAGAAACACTTTCACGTTTGCCTGCAAAATATGATCTAATTATTGCTGCACCATTCTGATCCGCTTCAGCTCAACATAGATAATCCTTTATGTGAAACGGAAACTGTGTAACATTTACAGGTCGCTGTAAAATAAAACGGGGCTGTTTATCAACCCAAAGAACAAAAGCAATCACACTTTCATTTGAGATCAGTAAACTCCAGCTCATAGTGCATAAGTGTGTCGTGTTCAGAGCTTTTCAGATTCAGAAGATTCAATAAAATACTTGGCAGAAAATGTATCATTTTAAGAGAAAAGGTCAGATTGGGGGATAAACTCTTGACTTGGCAACCACAAGCAGGAAAGGTCATTGTTAAAAAAGCTCAGTAATATCTTAAAAGAGAACCTGTGACCCTGGAGCACGGTCACCAGTCATAATCTCACGGTATATCTGTGGCAAAAATGGTCAAAATGATCCATTTTCTTTTATGACAAAATCAGTAGGATATTAAGATCATGTTCCATTAAGATATTGTGTAAATGTCCTACCGTAAATATATCATAAATGTATTATCATATTACTATTACTATTACTATTATAATGAAGTAAGGACTTCATTTGGACAACTTTTATTAAGATTTTCTCAATATTTAGATTTTTTTTGCACCCTCAGTTTCCAGATTTTCGAATAGTTTGGCCAAATATTGCCCTAACCACACATCAATGGAAAGGTTATTGGTTCAGCATACATCTCAATTTCCGATGTGGTGACTATATTTTTTTGATGACCCGCTTACATCATCTTTTAAAGGCGACCTATATAGCCGATATTTGCACTTACACTACACTGCAAAAATGCTCTTCTTACTCAGCCATTTTCTCTTGTTTCTAGTCTAAAAATATAACAATTTTCTTAAATCAAGATGCATTTACTAGATCAGTAAAACGACATAAGATATTTTTTCTTGTTTTCTTAAAAGATAAAATCATAATGAAGTGAGTTTTTGCTTAAAACAGGCAAAATGATCTGCCAATGGGGTGAGAAAAATAATCCTATTTCTGATTGAAATCTTATTTCTTATTTCCAGATAATTGTGCTTATTTTGAGCAAAAACTCAGTTCATTTGGATTTTTTCCCCCAGAAAACAAGAAAAAATATCTTATGCCATTTTACTGATCTAGTAAATGCATCTTGATTTAAGAATTTTTTGATATTTGGACTAGGGATGGCTCGATACCACAATTTTGGCTTCGGTACGGTACCACAATCTAATACCGAAGTACCGATATTAAATCGATACCACACGGTCTGATATTAGCGCGGGTATATTGCACGCGAATGAGAACAATTATGCAAGTTTTGAGTTTATAAAGTGGGAAATTACCACAAATGTTTATTAGTAAATTAATCAGCGAAGCTTATCACATCAAATCAATCATTTGAAAACTTTCTTGTGAGAAATAATTTCAGCAAAAATCTCTCAAAATTAGCAAATTGCTTCTGGCTTCAAAAGACATCGCACTACACTAAAGCAATCTGCATAATCCGATTCAACATTTCACGCTCATCTCGGGATGGAGAACGGGAATCATTTGAACACGCAAGCGATGTTATAGAATTTCGTAATAACAGTTACAGGAGATATGAGCTCAAACGACACACACACACACACACACACACACACACACACACACACACACACACACACACACACACACACGCCTGTCACTTAGTCACGCTCGCATTACACATTGAGTTTCCTTAAACCAGTGTTTCTCAAACTTTTTCTGCCATTCCCCACTTTGGAGGTAGGGAAGGGCTCCGAGCCTCACCTGTCCCCAATCACCCCAACAAAATGGTAATTATCTAGGCTTTTAAGTTTGCCTGTTAACATATATTTTATTAACATCACATTTAAACCTTTCATGCGTACAGTCAAAATATTTTAGCTGACTAAAAGTGTCAGCTGACTAGAGTGTGAGTTTTATTTTAAGGCAACGTTATTTTAGAACGTTTCACCTTAATGTTTCTATGGCAATGCGTCATGTTTATCACGTGACTCACCACAACCAAAAAAACGCTGTATGACAGATGTATCGCTTTTATTACGTTATTGAACCGTTTGAACAAATGCACTGCAGTTCAGAGTCCTGTCAATTGGATTTACAGCACATATATTCATCAGCATCTCCTGGAATAAGTGACCGGTGAACTGGGAGAAGAATCGAGCAAACTTTATAGTTACTTACACTATGTGTATCTGATATGAATAAAACATGTCAGCCAATTATATTTGAATGGATTGTTATTGCTGCTTCCATAGCCACTAGTGTGTATTACAAACTCTAACATTAAATGTATTGTTTTACTTGTACTTGTGTATTTAAATGTTACCTATTAAATTAAACCTAAAATAAACAGTAAGTGGTTGAAAACTGCATGATGTATGTCAATAGCTGAGCGCGTCCGCATTTGGCTCAGTGCCAGCCGAAGCGCGTCCCACCGTTTAATTCTGGCAATGATGTCACGTCATTGAACATTCTAAATCCCTTATGTGGGTCCGTACTCTCAGGGGCATAGACATAAAAATCCCATGTGGGACCGCTCAAAAGGTTAATAGAGATGGGCACAAAAAATTAACACATTTCCTCCTGTTTGTCGCGCCCCACTTGTCATGTCTCTATTCCCCACCAGTGGGGCGCGCCCCACACTTTGAGAAACGCTGCCTTAAACAGTCAAATACACAGAATTATGTACAAATGTCCGTCTTTAGTGAGTATTCACATAAACACAGTCGGCGGTGTCTAACGCGAATGTAAATAGTGCAATAGTACGCGTGCAAATATAATGAGATCTAAATGTCATTGGTTGAAACGAACGCTGGAGATTGTGATATTCGATCTTATGTTAGGCTGTGTGTGTGTGTTGATCAGTGAAAAAAGAAAATAAATGTCTAAATGAGATGGTTTGAATGATTCACTGACCTGTCGATCTCTTCAGAAGTCTTAAAGTCAGGATAGTGACAGATGCTTCTTGGCTAGGTTTGATGGTTCTTCATCAGTTTTATAAGCAAAGTCATTACAAATGTCACTTCTACTCCTCTCTTTATTAATTCGTTTTGGGCATCTTGAGTGAGATTCAACTGCTTTATCCATTTTGTCCGTCTATGTTGTTGTCACATTTGCGGGTTGTTTCGGGCCAGTTTGGGTAGCGCGCTGCCATCTAGCGGTGAACTTCGGAAAAGCAGCATATACCGAAATGTGCCAAATCATGATATCGTACCGTTTTAAATAAAATATATACCGGTATTTTTCCAGTACCGGTATACCGCGCATCCCTAATTTGGACTGGAATCGAAAAATTTACTAAATAAGAAGAGCATTTTTTGCAGTGTATAAATGCTCTGACCTGGAAAAGGAATTAAAACGGCACGATATCTTTAAAGGTCAGCAAAACATTGCTCTCGGAAGGCGGAAAAAAAGAGGAGAGCCAATCGGAGGATATCGAATTCATGTGTTTTTTCCCCTGCGTTACACCTTCATGTTATATACGATGAGGGGAAAATCGGAATTGGGTCACTTGAACCATGGAGTGTAAATGGGGCCAAATAGAGATTTAGTCTCTCTATATGAACTCATGAACTTCATCTCCAGAGCAGCTCTGAGAGTCACTTCTGCAGCATTTCACCATCTCATTTGAGAAAACTATCGGCAAAGACTTTTATTTTGATGTTCTTTGCATTTCTGTGGTTTTCTGTGGATTTCCTGTTCCTATTTCAGATGATCTCCCATAGAGTTCACATGTGCGCTGTGAATTATCTTATTTCCTCTGTGTATTTAAGGCTTTGTTTTCACATGTTTCACATCATTGGTCTAATGCTATTTTAATGCGTTTAGACTTATTTACACTGTTTAAGAGTTGGTTCTAATGATAAACATGGACAACTTTTCTAAAACCGAGTTGGACGTTTGACTGTATGTCATATAAGAATGAGTATGGAGTATTTCTGTGGCAGATACACACCTTTTTTCAAGTATGGCCCTGTATGACATGGGATTCCTTGTATGGGCACTTCTCCTGGATAAACACACACACACACACACACACACACACACACACACACACACACACACACACACACACACACACACTCACACTCACACTCACACTCACACTCACACACTCACACTCACTCACACTCTCACAATCTCACAATCTCACAATCTCACACTCTCACACTCTCACACTCTCACACACTCACACACTCACACACTCACACTCTCACACTCTCACACTCTCACACACTCACACACTCACACTCACACACTCACACACTCACACTCTCACACTCTCACACACTCACACTCACACTCACACACTCACACTCTCACACTCACACTCTCACACTCTCACACTCTCACACACTCACACTCTCACACTCTCACACTCTCACACACTCACACTCACACACTCACACTCTCACACTCTCACACACTCACTCACACACTCACACTCTCACACACTCACACTCACACACACTCACACACTCACACTCTCACACTCACACTCACACTCACACTCACACTCACACTCACACTCACACTCACACTCACACTCACACCCATCACCCATCACCCAGAGCGAGAGCAACAAGCTTTGTTCGGGTTACGGGAGCCATCGCTGGGGTTGTGTTTTTAGACAGGAGATCAACAATGTCACTAAAGAAGTGTGTATGTGTGTCTGTGTGTGTGTTTCTGGTGTGAGGGAAAGATCAGCTTGTTCAACTTCCCAAATAACCAGCGTTAAAGGAACAGTGGATGCAGTTTGTGTTCTGCAAGTGTGTGTGTGTGTGTTTGTTTGTTCCCGGTCATGAGTGGGAACTTAAGGCGGCGAGTGAAACTGCATCAGATGTGTGTGTTTTGTTGGCAATCAGCATGTAAGCGAATATAATGTGAACAACAGCACCGTTGTGTGTGTGTGTGTGTGTGTGTGTGTGTGTGTGTGTGTGTGTGTGTGTGTGTGTGTGTGTGTGTGTGTGTGTGTGTGTGTGTGTGTGCGTGTGCTTGTGTGTTTGTTCCCGTTCATGAGTGGGAACCTAAGGCGGCGAGTGAAACTGCATCAGATGTGTGTTTTGTTGGCAATCAGCGTGTAAGTGCATATAATGTAAACAACAGCAACGTTGTGTGTGTGTGTGTGTGTGTGTGTTATGACCCCTTTAAGAATAAAGTCTGCTTTCAAATATATCCTCAACTCTCTTTCCTCGGCGCACCATGACATCACTACAACCTGCCAAAATAAAATGTTGCGTCCCAATTCGCCTACTTCTACTGGGACCTAAAAGTATGTAGTCTTTTTTTGTGAAGAAAAGTACACACTATTGAGTGTGAAGCAGAAGAGTACATAAGCTTTGGGACTACTTCATCATCTTCAGCTCCATCACCGTTTAAACTGCCCTGTCCATCATCACAGAGTTCAAATCCTCCTCATTCAGTTTAATCTCATACCGTATCGGAGAGAAATGAAGCCGCTCGATCTGCCGTGTGTGTGTCTTTAATGTAGAGACTCTCCTCGTGTGTGTAGAGTTTAAATATAATGATGCATTTAAAAGTGAACGGCCAAACTTGTCATTACACAAGTGCTCAATGCTGCTGCAGGTGAAATATAATGTGGACAACACTGAATAAATATCTTTTCGTCAGGTTAAATACCGATAGTTGATCACTCAAACCCCTTTATCTAAACCTCTCTACTTAACCGTCAGACTCGCACACCCGCCATGTTTGTAGTTTTTTAACACTTTTTATCTGCATTTGTAGTTCTAATTAAATCCTCGTCAAGCTCGCAATGGGTTGTGGGTAATATCAGCCGTTAGAGTGCACATCGATCCGCACTTCCGATTCTCACCGGAAATAGTGAACCGTCCGGGTATCTTTGGAAAACTCTTTTAACATCTCAAAAGAGTATTACACAGTATAGTATGGAGGCTAGACAGATAAAAACGGATTATTCACAATAATTAGGCCATTATTAATTCAGACCCTGTCCTCCAGCAGGTCTTTTCTCAACCTCCTTTGGTCTCTTACAGAAGGGCCCGACTCTTTGTGATAAGTTGGTACATAGCTATCTTCTCCTGAGAAGAAAAAAAGTTGGCTAAAGAGACCAATCGGGTTATACCGTTGCATGATCTGCCCCCATTGTAGTAATGTCATCCCCTCGAAAACCTTTGTGGATTTTAAATCTAACAAGACATTCAAGCTAAAGGATTTTATAAGTTGTAACACCACGTTTGTCATTTATCGCTTATCTTGCCCATGTAAGGATGTTTTTTATGTTTGTCGCACTAAAAGACGTCTGCGTGATCGATTGGCGGAGCATAAGTACAGGGAGTGCAGAATTATTAGGCAAGTTGTATTTTTGAGGATTCATTTTATTATTGAACAACAACCATGTTCTCAATGAACACAAAAAAGTCATTAATATCAAAGCTGAATATTTTTGGAAGTTTTAGTTTTTAGTTTTTAGTTTTAGCTATTTTAGGGGGATATCTGTGTGTGCAGGTGACTATTACTGTGCATAATTATTAGGCAACTTAACAAAAACCAAATTTATACCCATTTCAATTATTTATTTTTACCAGTGAAACCAATATAACATCTCAACATTCACAAATATACATTTCTGACATTCAAAAACCAAACAAAAACAAATCAGTGACCAATATAGCCACCTTTCTTTGCAAGGCCACTCAAAAGCCTGCCATCCATGGATTCTGTCAGTGTTTTGATCTGTTCACCATCAACATTGCGTGCAGCAGCAACCACAGCCTCCCAGACACTGTTCAGAGAGGTGGACTGTTTCCCCTCCTTGTAAATCGCACATTTGATGATGGACCACAGGTTCTCAATGGGGTTCAGATCAGGTGAACAAGGAGGCCATATCATTAGATTTTCTTCTTTTATACCCTTTCTTGCCAGCCACGCTGTGGAGTACTTGGACGCGTGTGATGGAGCATTGTCCTGCATGAAAATCATGTTTTTCTTGAAGGATGCAGACTTCTTCCTGTACCACTGCTTGAAGAAGGTGCTTGAAGAACCCGAAAAGGCCCCACAAGCTCATCTTTGATGATACCAGCCCAAACCAGTACTCCACCTCCACCTTGCTGGCGTCTGAGTCGGACTGGAGCTCTCTGCCCTTTACCAATCCAGCCACGGGCCCATCCATCTGGCCCATCAAGACTCACTCTCATTTCATCAGTCCATAAAACCTTAGAAAAATCAGTCTTGAGATATTTCTTGGCCCAGTCTTGACGTTTCAGCTTGTGTGTCTTGTTCAGTGGTGGTCGACTTTCTGCCTTTCTTACCTTGGCCATGTCTCTGAGTATTGCACACCTTGTGCTTTTGGGCACTCCAGTGATGTTGCAGCTCTGAAATATGGCCAAACTGGTGGCAAGTGGCATCTTGGCAGCTGCACGCTTGACTTTTCTCAGTTCACGGGCAGTTATTTTGCGCCTTGGTTTTTCCACACGCTTCTTGCGACCCTGTTGACTATTTTGAATGAAACGCTTGATTGTTCGATGATCACGCTTCAGAAGCTTGGCTATTTTAAGACTGCTGCATCCCTCTGCAATATAGCTCACTATTTTTGACTTTTCTGAGCCTGTCAATTCCTTCTTTTGACCCATTTTGCCAAAGGAAAGGAAGTTGCCTAATAATTATGCACACCTGATATAGGGTGTTGATGTCATTAGACCACACCCCTTCTCATTACAGAGATGCACATCACCTAATATGCTTAATTGGTAGTAGGCTTTCCAGCCTATACAGCTTGGAGTAAGACAACATGCATAACGAGGATGATGTGGCCAAAATACTCATTTGCCTAATAATTCTGCACTCCCTGTATGCTATTCGTACCAGTAATCCTACATATCAGATGGCCCAACACTTTTTATAAATGCACAATAAGAATGATCCCCGGCTAAATATAGAGGTTTTGGAGCATGTGAGAGCTTTGGATAGAGGAAGTGATAGGATCCGCAAACTGAACCAGCGTGAGTCATTTTGGATCCCTCAGCGGGATGCGCTTCGTTATCCAGGTCTGCACGAGGACATCGAGTTCAAGTGTTTTTATGATGTATTTTTATGTCTTTATGATGCTCTTGCTTTGTATTTCTTACTTTTGCTTTTGCTGTCTTTGGGTTTTGTTTCTTTCTAAGTTGTGATACTTGCTTTGCTTTCCTCTCCAGGTAGCCTACGATAAAGGGGAGTTTTCTTCTTTCTTTCCCCCATTACGTTGGTATCCCCAATCCTGTAGATTGCCTCATTGGGTTAACTGATTGCTTTAGGCCTTATTAGGCTAATTGAATGTTGTTGGGTTATGGGTGGGGTTTAACATAAGTTGTTATCATTCTCACTCATCGTGTTGCTTTGCCCTGATGAAGACCATTGTGGGTCGAAACATGTTGGCCCTTGTATTTTAAAATGACTTAAGCCATACCTAATAAAGGCTTTTAAATTATTTCCTTATCCTTCGTTTACATCTGACTGAGTGCTTTGGACCTGCCCTTTTTTGTCATTGGACTTTTCCCTTTCCAAAGAGCACCTATTACAGACTATAACTCCACCTGAGCGCCAGGATGAACCTGTTGCAACTCTTTTTAACATACTACTATATCTTAATACTATTTAGGATCAGAGGTGGAACAACTTCCTTACTTGAGTAAAAATAACAGTACTACTGGTCAAGTATTACTCCATTACAAGTGAAAGTTGTAAAAACAGATTTTTCCTGAAGTAAAAGTACAGAAGTATTTGTTTTCAAAAGTACTTAAGTATCAAAAGTAAATTTCTTTCTTTAAGTCGCCGCATTATTGTATTATAGTTGTATAAATACACATTATGCCATCATGGTTTAAGCCAGTCAGTGACGCTCTGACATACTAGCATACGACTAACTTAAACTCATTTAAATACTTGTAGAAAAGTTACAAAGCTCTTTATAAAGCTGCTGTCACTTTAAGGCCGAATGCACGGATCCAATACACTGATACACATCTGATATTCTCACAACTTTACTCTTCTCTTTCTCCCTGACGTTTATATTTTTATATTTTATAAGACATGCACCAAGTGTATGCCAACTAAACTAATCTTGATTTTTAAAAAAAAAACTGAAACATACTTTCAAAGTATGGCTATGGGTGCACACACGGTGCCTAAGAACCATCTTCTTCCATTTTGCTATGACCTGATCAGTGTTCAAAAAAAAAAGTTGGGAAAATGTATGTGACCCTATAAGAGTGATTCCTGACAGACAGTCTGAAACAACAACAACAAAAAACCTTTAAAAGATGGAAAAAATCATCCTCCGACTTTCAGAGCTGCTGCAGAAACGACTTTCAGCTTCGAGGACCTTGATAGAAATATAGTGGAGTAAAAAGTACGATATTTGTCTTTCAAAAGTAGTGAAGCTAAAGTCATGAGTTTTCAGAAAAAATAATACTCCAGTAAAGTACAGATACTCAAAAAGTGAACATAAGTACAGTACTCGAGTAAATGAGCTTTAGTTACTGTCCAGCTCTGTTTAGGATGGATAGTATGTGAATTGGGAAGCAGCAAGTGTGGTTTAAGTGGAGGAAATGATGTCATTCTACATACATAAATATTGCACAGAGGAATTTACTGTCATCTTCACACACAGTTTAAGATATTTTATATTTAGTCCGAGAGCGTATGCAAGTGTATGCACACTATACTGTCCATGTCCAGAAAGGGAATAAAAACATCATCACAGTAGTGTGATCATCATCAACATGTCCCGTGATTTCAGCAGTTTGACACGCGATCCGAATCATGAATCAATTCGCTGATTCATAACCGTTTGAATCATTATTTGAGGATTGAAAACAAACGCGGAAAAGAAGCCAATGCTGAATAAAGTCGTAGTTTTTGTTATTCCCTTTCTGGACATGGACAGTATAGTGTGCATACACTTGCATACGCTCTCAGACTAAATATAAAATATCTTAAACTGTGTGTGAAGATGAACGGAGGTCTTACGGGTGTGGAGCGACATTAGGGAGAGGAGTTAATGACAGACATTTCTTTTCTGGGTGAACTAACCCTTTAATGCATGTTTTAATTTGAACAGTAAACCTCTGTTGTGCATCACTTTGTTTGTTTGTTTGCCAAAGAATGGAAGGGATTGTTGAGTTCGCTCATTGTTCAGTGAGTTTGATGGCGGCGTCCTGCAGAGGCTCATGAGCTGCATTATAAAGGATGGCCTCAACATTTCTCACTTCCTGTCTTGTCTGCACAGCTTCCTGGTGACCTCAGCAAGATGCACCTGACAGACCACGCCCACCATCAGACGCACATGCCTCCCAGCCAATCAGGATGCAGCATTGCCAGTGACTCGGGAAGCAGCAGCCTATCAGACATCTACCAGGTACAGCCTCTTCCTTATCCCATTCCGAGATAAGGTTTTGGTAGCACTTTATTTTAAGGTTCAGTTAATAACTATTAACAAGTTGCTTATGATCATGCATATTACTAGGATAATGTCTGTTTATTAGTACTTATAAAGCTCATATTAATGCCTTATTCTGCATGACCTTATTTTACACACTGCAAGAAAATGCTTTTCTTACTTTTTGTCTTGTTTCTAGTCAAAATATCTAAAGTTGCTTACATTAAGAAACATTTACTAGACAAGTACACATTATTGTCTTGTTTTGGGAAAAATAACTCAATTAAGAGAGTTTTTGCTTAAAATAAGATAAATAATCTGCCAATGGGGTGAGAATAATAATCCTGTTTTCTGTTTGAATTAAGATTATTTTTCTCACCCCATTGGCAGATTATTTATCTTATTTGCAGCAAAAACTCTCTTCATTTTGAGTTATTTTTCCCCAAAACAAGACAATTACTTTTGCTCGTCTGGTAAATACTTCTTGTTTGAAGAGTTTTTTAGAAGTTTGGACTAGAAACAAGATGACAATACTAAAGTAAGAAGAGCATTTTTCGCAGTGCATCTCTTAATCCGACCCAATAGCTAAACTGCTACAAAAACTACCTTACTAACTATTAATAAGCAGTAAATTAGGAGTTTATTGAGGCAAAAGTCATAGTTGATAGTGAATATGTGTTCCCTATACTATAGTGGTACCATTTTTTAATATTTTTTTTAATGTATTCTTGTTTGAACATCAACAGAAAGCCATTACAATGTTCATATCATGTAATAAATAGTCTCGCAGTCTGAGCTGATGCATCTTGTCATCCTGGAATATGGCCATGATGTGTCTTCCTACATCAGGGGTCTCAGGGCTCCAGACTGACACCAAATGGTTGCATTTTGCTTCCAAAACTTGAGAGTGTGTATCTGAATTTGACGTCCAGTTGCTCATGTGCGATCAGTAAATTTGGGCGAGTTTAGTGATCAGTAGATCACTCCAATGCTCTCTAGAATGCTATATTTGCTGACGGGACACACATGAGATCTGTTTAACCAATACTGAAACATTTTTAAATTTGGTTTACAGTTTTTATAGAAGTACATGACTCAAACCTAATGACGTCATTTGATTTAAAAGAAGAAACCTGTTCAAACATACATAATACAAGCACAAAACCAGTTTTTATACGCTGTACAGTAATCATTTAACCGTCAGCCTGCGTTATTACACTGATTTAAGATTATTTTTCTCACCCCATTGGCAGATTATTTATCTTATTTTAAGCAAAAACTCTCTTCATTTTGATTTATTTTTTCCCAAAACAAGACGATAATTTGTACTTGTCTAGTAAATGTTTCTTAATGTAAGATTTTTTGGACATTTTGACTAGAAACAAGACAAAAATACTAAGAATGAAAAGCATTTTCTAGCAGCGTGCCCATGATTCTGCTGGGCTGAAGGTGCTGAATAATGTCCGTCTCTGATTATATGCGTGTTAAGTGGATGGAGCATAATAGTTTTAATTACTGCTGGAATCAGATTATCAACACATTCATCAGCGCAGATCCTAAATACGGCTGTTTGACGTCACAGATCAGATTTGTCTGAGTCCTCAGGTTTGTGATCTGAAAGTGCATTGGGAGTGTGTTGACTCCCTCTGGTGTTCAGACGAAGCATTGAGACACACGAGTAAAGTAAAACTACTCTGTGCACATGCAGGATTCACGTCTACACTGCATCTTACTGGATTTAAGAAAGGTGCTTTTACACAAAGTAAAAGATTGAATGATTTCTAATAAATGAAAGGTCTGGTATCTGTGCAAGAACCGCACGAACGCACGCACGCACGCACACACACACACACACACACACACTGCCCCTAAACCTACCCATCACAGGAAACATTCTGCATTTTTACTTTCTCATAAAAACTCCTCCTGTGTGATTTATAAGCCTTTTGTAAAGTGGGGCCATGGGTAATGTCCTCATATTTCACCCTCTCCTGTAATACCTGTGTCATACCCATGGCATTATACCTGATATTTCACAAAAAAACATGCGCACACACACACACACACACACACACACACACACACACACACACACACACACACACACACATTTAGTGTAAGACCTCTTATATGTTGATCAAGGCTGATGTGATTTCTTTAACTGCAGCGGCTCATGACAGGAAAGCACGCAGACATCATGCAGATATTTGCATCCAGGCTCTCAGAAATCACTTCTTCTCCTTTACTAAATAATTTTATCAGTCTAATGGGACCAAACCTCGTGATTTCCTCTGCTAAAGCTGTGCCGTCGCAGTCACTGGTTTAACTTTACACAGTTATTGAACTGATTTGAATAATGCCACTATTGTCTTGTAGAGACAGAATTTGAATGTCTCATATTTGATGAAGTTTGCATCACTGCCTCTGTTATGTTCCAGCTTATTAATGTGAAGCTGCTTTGAAATCATCTGTATCATGTATTTCAGTTTTCAACCTTTCTTTTTTTTGAGCCAAAGCACAGTTTTGAAAAGTGAAAAATCCCACTGCACAAAACTATACAAATATAACAAAATCGCACAAACATGCATTGCTTCAAATGGCACACTAGTGTTGCGCGATATACCGGTACTAGAAAAGTATTGCGATACCCTGCTATTACAAACGGTGCGATGTGGACTTTTATTAGTACCGGTACTTTAAGGAGGACAGCGCTAATATGAGCTGTATTTCTTAATGTGCGTGGGTGTGTGACAGCAGGTGTCTGGACGTGTGTGCAGAGCTCTGCTTGCACCGCTCACTAAACATTGGAAGTAGTAGAAGAGTTAAATGTATACGCGTAGCGCATGACAGAGAAAGCAACAGAAATATGCACGCATGAGAAGAAAAAGCGCGGCGCGAGACGTGACGCGCTGCCGGACTCTGACCTGAAGAGTAGAGGTGTGCGATACCACTAGATTTGGTATCGATCCGATACCAAATAAATACAGGGCCAGTATCGCCGATACCGATACCAATACCGATACTTTTTAATAATTAAGGTGGCTGCGTCTTCAACCTAAATCTAAATTAATTTTCATGACTTTTAATTTGTTTTTGTGATTTGCATTTTGGGTTATTAATCAGTACTACAAAAGCTTTTGTTCAGAAACAACTTTTGGTTACTTCTGTTTAATTTAAATAAACAAAGTTACAAAATGATTACTTCACAAATATAAAAAATGTAAAAACAAATTCTCTTTTCAAGTAGCATGTTAACAAAAAAATATTTCTCCTCTTTAGTGCACTTCTTTTCAGGATTTTTTTCTTAAATAAACAAAGTCACAAAGTTTTACTTCACAATAAATATAAAAAATGTAAAACAAATTCTCCTTGTAATACGATATAATGCTGAAAATTAAAATGCGCGGCTGAGCGGCGCGCGCGTCTGACTGCCGGTGGTAGTGCCAGTGGTGAGTCACGTGACGGTACAAAACAGGAGAGGGATAAGAGCAGTGCACGAGCACGAGCAGCACTCTCTTGAGAGCTTCCTCTGCTCTGTGACAGCAGCAGCATTTTGACAAACACGGCCAGGTCGCAAAACGAGAGAAACTGAAACTTAAGTATCGATATTTTCACGTTGGTATCGATCAATACCGATACCAACGTTGGTATCGATATTATCGATATTAGTATCGATCTGCCCACCTCTACTGAAGAGCGCGCGCACATGCCTTTCAGACAACAAATATGCGATAGCCATTCAGTTCCGTCACAGATTATTATTTGGGTTTGAATGGTGAGAGTGAGACATATGTAAAAATGCGTGGTCTGGCGAGTATTCAGGTAAACACAGTCGGAGATGTCTTTAGTGAACGTATACTGCTGAGGTAATCCGTGCAGGTCTTAAGCCAGACCTAATATTCTGTTATTAATGTTAAGCAAACAATGAAAAATAGAAAACCACCACATGCTTGGCTAAATAATTAAAATATATTTTTTAAGAATCAGTGATTATTTAATTTCTTCCTTGACTTGCTACTGTTAAATAGACCTAATGTAGCTGGAAAATAAAGCACTGTTTTGTCATATTGTTTGTAATTTGCATTTTTTGCTTATTTTTAAAAACATACAATTAAAAATCTATATTATAATTATAAGATTACATTTAAAAATATTAAATTACTCGTATCATAAAATAAGATTTTGGTCATCCCACCCTGTTGAGAAGTGAAAGGTTAGTGAATGATAAGATGATTGATAATGATGATCTCTGTGAGGATCTTCACACTGGCATGAGGTTATTACAGCAATAAGAGGAGGAATGATCAAAAACCAGCGCAGGAACTGCTGGCCAAGGGAATTTTTAGTTAAAAATAAATAAAACAATGAATAATAAGTTCTGTTGTCATATTATTCATATTATTCATATTTTTTTTCTTCTTTTTTTTTTTTACCATGGTATCGATCAGGGGCGTAGCCATCTTTTCAGAAGTGAGGGGGACAGAAATGTCATAATACCATTTTTTTTTTTTTTTTTTTGGACCAATATAATTTATCGCATCTCTTGCTTTTAATTGGGCAAGATATCAAATACACTGCTGAACAATAACCAATAATTAATATCTATAATATTATTCTCCTATTCTCCTATTTTTTTTTGCCAATTTTATGATTGGTGTATATACTACAAACACTTCTGCATTAAGACATAGATTTTATGCAATGTAAAAAAATATATATATATTCTGATGTAACTCATCTGTTCTCTTTGTGAATATATAGTAAAATGTAATTTATTCCTGTGATCAAAACTGAATTTATCATCATTACTCCAGTCTTCAGTGATCCTTCACTAATCATTCCCATATGAGGATCTGATGATCAACACACATTTAGGATTATTATCAGTTGTGCTGCCCATGGTGATGCTTAATTTTCTAAACATTTGTGGTAAAATTAAAAAAGAGAGAAATTAATACTTTTATTGATCAGACATGCATTAAATTGATCACAAGTGATATTTTTAATATTACAAATTAGATAATTTATTTAATAAATGCAAATAAATGCTGTCCATTGAACTTTCTATTCATTAAATAATCCTGAAAAATAACATGTAGGCTATCATGTTTTCCACAACATTTTGGGAACTGTTTTCAGCACAGATAATAATCATAAATGTTTCTTGATTATGAAATCCTCATCTGAGAATGATTAGTGAAGGATCATGTGACACTGAAGACTGGAGTAATGATGATAAACTCAGCTTTGATCACAGGAATAAATTACTATATATTCACATAGGAAAAAAAGCGGTTTTAATTTGTAATAATGTTCAAAATATTACTGTTTTAACTATTTTCGATTACATAAATGCAGCCGTGGTGAGCAGAATACTAAACATTAAAAAAGCTGCATTATTCATATGATACTTTATTGTCAATAAATAGCCTACATTGAGATGACTTAAAAAACACACACAAGCATATATTGTCGCACTCGTCTGATTGTCGTCGTCACGTTTCATCACTCATAACGATTGTTCTCCTTCAGCTGCAGCTCCAGCTTGACAGGGTATTACGAATCCACTTTTGGACTTTCTGTGAGAGCGCCCTCATAAGATTCGGAAAAAATTACAGGTCATGCATAGATAATTTTTTGTCTCTGAATTTAAATCTTGATGTATTCACATTGGTTTCTATGTAAATACACTTGCCCCTGACCTCAAGAAGCGCGCTATCAACCGAGTTTAGAGAAGGCTGTCGTTAGCGTCCCTGTTAACTTGCCCGCCCCCGCACAGAGTAACACCGGTTCGAATCCCGCTCGGAGCGGGTCGACTAGGATCGGTGAGATCCAGTAAAAGTGCGGGGGACAAAAATACATTTTATTAAAAGTGAGGGGGACACGTCCCCTGCGTCCCCCGCGTAATCTACGCCCATGGTATCGATTTAGTATCGGTATCGAGGTATTTTAGTCTGGTATCGTATCGAAGTCAAAAATTTGGTATCATGACACTATGGCACACTGCACAAAATGCTTTTCTTATTTAGTATTTTTGTCTTGTTTCTAGTCAAAATATCTAAAAATTCTTACATTAAGAAACTTTTACTAGACAAGCACAAATTATTGTCTTGCTTTGGGGAAAAATAACTCAAAATGAAGAGAGTTTTTGCCTAAAATAAGATAAATAATCTGCCAATGGGGTGAGAAAAATAATCTTGTTTTCTGTTTGAATTAAGATTATTTTTCTCACCCCATTGGCAGATTAATTATCTTATTTTAAGCAAAAACTCTCTTCATTTTGAGTTATTTTTCCCAAAACAAGACAATTACTTTTGCTTGTCTAGTAAATACTTCTTAATGTAAGCATTTTTAGATGTTTGGACTAGAATACTAAGTAAGAAAAGTGTTTTTTGCAGTGCATGTTCAAACTGTATATGATATTAAAAGTAGTATTTACATTTAATGCGAAACTTGAGCTTAAGTCAGGTAGGAACACAATGGTATGAGGTTGGTGATGATAAAACACAGGCCTATTATCACTCTCAGATGTAATTTAAACACTGTTGTCGAAGATGTTATTATGACTTTATATAGCTATCAAAAATGCATTGAGTCTGAAGTCCATGATCTAAATGTTGTGCCATCAATATCATTTGTTTGGAGCTGCTATTTTCAGTGTGCAGACATCACACTTCTTTATATAGATATGGTCAGACACTTGCACGTATCATTATAATATTGACATTTTATGAAAATCAAGCTCAAATTGAGTTACGAGGCTGTTGACCAGCGATCTCTGGAACATATGAGGCAGTCAGTTCATTACTTTTTATTTATAGGAAATAGTTTATTGTCGTTTTGTGGGCACTCTGTTCTCTTATTGTTGAAATATCATGATGAAAGTCTCATAATGCAAAAGATGAAGCTATGCATAAGATATTTAAAACCATTAATTTGCTTCAACTAGACGTCCAGACTAAGACTCTTCTCCACACTTCAAATACTAAAAACATAGCCTTTATGGACGTAGTGTTTCTTGAGTAAAGAGAACGCAGTACTTACCCAAACATCAGTGCTTTATTTTACAAGCAGAGATGTTTCAAACTAATGGAGGTGGGCGGAGTTATGAGGTTTGACTGACAGTTTGAGGAGCCAATGGTTTAGTCACAACCTTTTTTAAAATGCTCTTTATTGGTTTAACCCACATGCAGACATAATGAATGACTTATCACCTTAATTTGAGTTTCCAACAAAGGTTTCGTCCCGACAACACGATGATATATTCTTATTTGTAGCATTTATTTAAATGTATTTGGCACATCTGTGCCACACACTGCAAAAAATGCTCTTTCCAGTCCGAATATGTAAAAATTCTTAAATCAAGATGCATTTACTAGATATTTTTGCTTGTTTTGCTGGGAAAAAATGTCAAAATAAACTTAAAACAAGCAAAATGATCTGCCAATAAATAATCTTATTTCTGTTTGGGACGGAAACAAGAAATAAGATTATTTTTCTCACCCCATCGGCAGATCATTTTACCTGTTTTAAGCAAAAACTCACTATATTTAGTTTTATTTTCAACAAAACAAGAAAAAATATCTCATGTCATTTTACTGCTCTAGCAAATGCATCTTGATTTAAGAATATTTAGATATTTAGACTAGAAACAAGAAAAAATGACTGAGTAAGAGGAGCATTTTTTGCAGTGCGGTGGTTGGGGAATTCAGGTGTTATGAGCTACAGTAATACAGCTGGACTTGTTCCTCCACAGGCCACAGAGAGTGAGATGGGCGATGTGGATCTGTCCGGCCTGCCTGAAGCTGCGGTGGACTCAGAGGAAGAGGAGGAAGATGAAGATATAGAGCGCTCCTCCGACGCTCTTTTGGGTAGAGATCTGGTGCGAGAGTGCCTGGAGAAAGATGCGGTGGACCGGACCGACGACGACATCGGTAAAGCTGTTGAGGAAACTTACTTGTTTTTGCATTTTTTCATGGTTTAGAGCAAAAAAAAGTTTGAAAGTCAGAACAAAGACTAATAATGGCCAATTAATTACCGTCGTAATGCCAGAAAGTCTAATGCTAATGAAGAGTAGTGCTGGGCCGGTATACCAGTTCATACCCAACAGTGTTGGGTAAGTTACTCTAAAAAAGTTATTCAATTACTAGTTACTAATTACATCTTCATTAGTGTAATTAGATTACTGTGCAAAGTACTCTCTCCTAAAAGTATTTAATTACTTATTACTAATTACTTTTTAGTTACTTTCTAAATCCTATATCAACCTCAAGTTAAGCAACTCAAGGTTAGACATGAAACGGCTCTTAATTCATTCAAATAAATAATATAAAACTACATAAATTACTCTTATTAACTGACCAAAGTATTACAAATGTGAGAAGACATAAAAACATGCATTTTAAAGTTAATGTTGATGGTAATTCCTGTATTATGTATAATTATATTTAGTATTTATTTCAATTACATCAGAAGTAACTGTAATTACATTACAGAAAAAATAAGAGTAATCCTTTACTTTACTTTTTCAAGGGAAAAGTAATTAAAATACAGTAACTAATTACTTAGTAACTAGTTACATCCAACACTGATACCGAATACCGGTATTTATTTTTGAATATATTTATACATTTAGTTATGAATTTTGATGATACTGCAATACCGGTATATGACGGTTAAACAACTTTGCACTGCAAAAAATGCTGTTCTTACTTTAGTATTTTTGTCTTGTTTCTAGTCCAAACACCTACAAATTCTTAAAACAAGAAGTATTTACTAGACAAGCAAAAGTAATGGTCTTGTTTTGGGAAAAATAACTCAAAATGAAGAGAGTTTTTGCTTAAAATAAGATAAATCTGCCAGTGGGGTAAGAAAAATAATCTTTATTCAAACAGAAAACAAGATTATTTTTCTTACCCCATTGGCAGATTATTTATCTTATTTTAAGCAAAAACTCTTTTCATTTTGAGTTCTTTTTTCATTTTTACTTGTCTATTATTTTTCTTAATGTTAGAATTTTATAGTTTGACTAGAAACAAGACAAAAATACTAAGTAAGAAAAGCATTTTTTTGCAGTTTAGAGGGCGATTTTTGGATTCAGCCCTTGATTACAGCGGAGAAATCAAACTTTACACGGCGCGCACATGAGAGCGGTTTCTGCACAGAGCACCACGACGAGATAGTCAACGCTCACCAGATCAGATTCAGAGCGGAGCAAATGCGTTTAAGTTTTTTTAATGGACATATTTCATATACTCTAGTGCTCTAAACATGATCATGAGCGTGTTTGGGCACGTTTCATCACGTCTTCTTCAAATTAAATGTAAAGGACACCGTTTTAAAAGTATCGGTTTGACATCGTTTAGGCACCGGTACCGTTTTAAAAGTATCGGTTTGACACCGTTTAGGCACCGGTACCGTTTTAAAAGTATCGGTTTGACACCGTTTAGGCACTGGTACCGTTTTAAAAGTATCGGTTTGTCACCGTTTAGGCACCAGTACCGTTTTAAAAGTATCGGTTTGACACCGTTTAGGCACCGGTACCGTTTTAAAAGTATCGGTTTGACACCGTTTAGGCACCGGTACCGCTTTAAAAGTATCGGTTTGACACCGTTTAGGCACTGGTACCGTTTTAAAAGTATCGGTTTGACATCGTTTAGGCACCGGTACCATTTAAAAGTATCGGTTTGACACCGTTTAGGCACCGGTACCGTTTTAAAAGTATCAGTTTGACACCGTTTAGGCACCGGTACCGTTTTAAAAGTATCGGTTTGACACCGTTTAGGCACTGGTACCGTTTTAAAAGTATCGGTTTGACACCGTTTAGGCACCGGTACCGTTTTAAAAGTATCGGTTTGACACCGTTTAGGCACCGGTACCGTTTTAAAAGTATCGGTTTGACACCGTTAAGGCACCGGTACCGTTTTAAAAGTATCGGTTTGACACCGTTTAGGCACCAGTATCGTTTTAAAAGTATCGGTTTGACACCGTTTAGGCACCAGTACCGTTTTAAAAGTATCGGTTTTACACCGTTTAGGCACCGGTACCGTTTTAAAAGTATCGGTTTGACACCGTTTAGGCACCGGTACCGTTTTAAAAGTATCGGTTTGACACCGTTTAGGCACCGGTACCGTTTTAAAAGTATCGGTTTGACACCGTTTAGGCACCGGTACCGTTTTAAAAGTATCGGTTTGACACCGTTAAGGCACCGGTACCGCTTTAAAAGTATCGGTTTGACACCGTTTAGGCACTGGTACCGTTTTAAAAGTATCGGTTTGACATCGTTTAGGCACCGGTACCGCTTTAAAAGTATCGGTTTGACACCGTTTAGGCACTGGTACCGTTTTAAAAGTATCGGTTTGACATCGTTTAGGCACCGGTACCATTTAAAAGTATCGGTTTGACACCGTTTAGGCACTGGTACCGTTTTAAAAGTATCGGTTTGACACCGTTTAGGCACCGGTACCTTTTTAAAAGTATCGGTTTGACATCGTTTAGGCACCTGTACCGTTTTAAAAGTATCGGTTTGACACCGTTTAGGCACCGGTACCCTTTTAAAAGTATCGGTTTGACATCGTTTAGGCACCAGTACCGTTTTAAAAGTATCGGTTTGACACCGTTTAGGCACCGGTACCCTTTTAAAAGTATCGGTTTGACATCGTTTAGGCACCGGTACCCTTTTAAAAGTATCGGTTTGACATCGTTTAGGCACCAGTACCGTTTTAAAAGTATCGGTTTGACACCGTTTAGGCACCAGTACCGTTTTAAAAGTATCGGTTTGACACCGTTTAGGCACTGGTACCTTTTTAAAAGTATCGGTTTGACATCGTTTAGGCACCAGTACCGTTTTAAAAGTATCGGTTTGACACCGTTTAGGCACCGGTACCCTTTTAAAAGTATCGGTTTGACATCGTTTAGGCACCAGTACCGTTTTAAAAGTATCGGTTTGACACCGTTTAGGCACCGGTACCGTTTTAAAAGTATCGGTTTGACATCGTTTAGGCACCAGTACCGTTTTAAAAGTATCGGTTTGACACCGTTTAGGCACTGGTACCGTTTTAAAAGTATCGGTTTGGCACAAATATTGTAAAAAACCCAAACAATACCCAACCCTAGCGATGACACTATAGATTATTCTGCTACATGGAATACAAGGATGTAAGTTAATAAACTGACAATTCAAAGACTATTGGGCAAAAAAGTAACTGCTTTATCTTTTCTGTGCTAACATGACTTGTGTCATTTGTTCAGACTCAGAGACTTTAGTGTTCTTAAATGTATTTAAAATATCCTCAGACCTTTTAAATGTTCTTTCCACGTTTCTCCCTCCTTTTAACAGTTTGTTATATAGGGTTAGATTTTTTAAATGCTTAAGGTGCCCTCAACTCTGTTTTTTTTCACTCCGTGGTCATATTTTAATATGCATGCATCTGTAACGAGTGTGTTGCAGGTCTGTGTTTTATTGGTTGTTTCCCCACAGCATCTTTTTGGGGTTTTTGCAAACTCTGCATTACTCCAGTGTGGGATTTTTCTACAATATTCACTCATGACAGTAAAATGGTGCATTCTAGTCAATCTACTGCAGTATTTCCTCTCAATCTGCAGAAAATGTGGTTAAAGGGTTAGTTCACCCAAAAATGATTATTATTATTTTTTACCTCATATCAGACGAATCTCATCAAGTGTTCCCATTGGCTATTACTTCCATCTGGTAAGGTCAAACTGGCGCGATCATATATATACATATATATATATATATATATATATATATATATATATATATATATATATATATTTCTCATTAGGGCCTATGTGGATCGCTCGAATTAGGCATCTACATAATATATATGTATGATTGCATCCGTTTGACCTTACAAGATGGAAGTAATGACAGATGGGAGCACTAGATGAGATTCGTCTGATATGAGGTAAAAAAATAACATAAATACTGTTGTGTTTCTGACAGAAACCGATCGGTTCGTGTCTTAAGACATCAATGTGTCGTCATGAGCAGCAGGGTTTTTGTGCACGTTTTCTGAAGCATGTTTTGTTTGTTTGTTTTGCTTTCATAGAATTGTTACCCATTCACATCATTATATGACTGGCACAGCAACGGTTGAGTTAAAAATCTTCATTTGTGTTCTACTGAAGAAACAAACACACCGACATGTTGGACGCACTGGGGGTCAGCAGATAAACATCACAGGCTCATTATTGGGTGAACTAACCCTTTAGACTCGGGTCATGCATAGGAGAAATAAAATACTGTCATATAGCGTGAAACCGATATTGTTTAGAAAAATACCGTGATATAGATTTTTGGTCATACCGCCCAGCACTACTAAAGAGCGAACATTACTCCGCACTGATGTCTCCAACTCTCTCTCTTTATCCCTATAGAGCAGCTCCTGGAGTTCATGCATCAGCTTCCGGCTTTCGCTAACATGACCATGTCTGTCCGGAGAGAGCTGTGTCGAGTCATGATGTTTGAGGTGGTGGAACAGGAAGGGACCGCCATTCTTCAGGACAAACAGGAGGTAGGGCTGGGTGTTGACTCGCTTTTCTCAGGTAAATTTAACGTCACAAGATGTTGAACTGACGTCTTTCCACGGTTGAAACACTGAGTGATGGATTATTTGAGACATGATTGGTTTCAGTCGGTTGTTGTGTATCCTTCAACATACCTTCTGATGTTCATTCATGTTTATTTGGTGCTGTAACCAGTAGAAGAGGAACAGATGAACTGAGGCACATTGAACACTGCAAAAAATGCCTTCCTTACTTAGTATTTTTGTCTTGTTTCTAGTCAAAATATCTAAAAATTCTTACATTAAGAAACATTTACTAGACCAGTACAAAAGATTGTCTTGTTTTGGGAAAAAATAACTCAAAATTAATTGTGCTTAAATTAAGCTAAATAATCTGCCAATGGGGTGAGAAAAATATTCTTAATTCAAACAGAAAACACGATTATTTATTTGATTTTCAGCAAAAACTCTCTTCATTTTGAGTTATTTTTCCCAAAACAAGACAATAATTTGTACTTGTCCAGTAAATGTTTCTTAATGTAAGGAAAGGATTTTTAAATATTTTGACTAGAAACAAGACAAAAATACTAAGTAAAAACATTTTTGCAGTGTATGAAATGCTATGTAAAATAGAGATGAAAGGTAAATATGAGATGATGAGATAAAATGATGATAAAACGTTGGCAGTATGGCATCGCTCACACACACATCTGTATGATCATTTCAGGTAGGGACAGTTTATTTCCACATCCCATTTCACACACACACACACACACACACACACACACACACACACACACACACACACACACACACACACACACACACACACACACACACACACACACACACACACACACACACACACACACACACACACACACACACACACAGAAATAAAATGAAGACACAGTAAAAGCAGATGGGACGCTGTGAATGGTTTTAGAAGGAGCTGAAGTTAGCTGTGTGTGTTCAGTGAAGGTGTTTCCTAATGAGATGTGTGTGATCAGATGTGTGTGTGTGTTGCAGCTGGACCTGTGGTATGTGATCCTGAACGGCGCTGTGGAGATCAGTTATGGGGACGGCCGAGCTGAGATCCTCTGCATGGGCAACAGCTTCGGCATCTCACCGTCTCTGGACCGGCAGTTCATGAGCGGCCTCGTGTGCACTAAAGCAGATGACTGCCAGGTGAGTGTGTGTGTGTGTGTGTGTTTTTGTGAAATATGAGGACAATGTTTATAATGTGTATAAATGTATATAAATGTGTATAATGCCATGGGTATGACACAGGTATTACAGGAGAGGGTGAAATATGAGGACATTACCCATGTCCCCACTTTACAAAAGGCTTATAAATCACACAGGAGGAGTTTTTATGAGAAAGTAAAAATGCAGAATGTTTCCTGTGATGGTTTAGGGGCAGTGTGTGTGTG